>NW_019213121.1:125741-143640 GCF_002532875.2 Varroa jacobsoni
ACGGACGGGCGGGCGGAACAGGCATGTGAAGGAGAAATTCACTTTTGCTACTGTCTGTACTGCTTCCGCCGGCCCCACTGCGACTGCTGCATTACCATTCTAGGCCGCGTCTCTCCGCTGGAGTCTACCGACCTATCAGCCGGAATGAAAAGTTGGTACGGATAGAAAGAACGTACGGTGATCTTCAACAGCTGCTCTGGTCAACGGTAATGTTAGCAGCTGCCCTGAGATTGAATAGCCGTTATCAGCCGAGATACTGTCAGTTTAAGCGAGCCAAGCCCGCTTTCCAACGAGATGCACTCGTCCATTGACGTGCAGGGTATAGGTGAGTGGGATAGTGCGCGGAGAACGACTAATCGGGGGGTTGGTAGAGTTAAGGTAACGCGCACAGGAAAATCGGTAGGAAAAGGGGGGTGGAAAGCAACCGAGACGCTCTTATGCTTTAGTGTCCGTCGGTAGACAACTTCACGCCTTCAAGCACCGCCAGCTCTTACGCAGGCACTTTTCCTATATCCTGCCATCGCGTCCTGCTCTACTTTCGTTTTCTACCGTGTCACAGAAGTGACGGCGGCGCAGTCTTGGAATGGGTTCTATTTTTTATGGTAATCTGTTCACGGTGCGGCTAACTCATTCTACCCTGCGTCGTCTTGTTCACCAAGCGACCAGCCAAACCGGCGGCCGGCAGGCGGCGAGCCTTCCAGCTGGTAACCGCCTATGCGATTTCTCGTCTCTCCGCTCTTCTCTTTTCGTCTGCTCTGAGCTTTTCTCTCCACGTTTCTGTCCCGGTTCTCTCCGTCTATTCGCTGTGCAGATTTTTCTCCAAGTGCCGCACCGTCGTCGCCTTTCTACTTACTGTCTGCGCTGTCTTTGGTGAACCGCCACCGATCCAAACTGGCGGAGAGCATGCGACTGCAATTGGATGACTAGTGCTGCCGCGTGGTCATATCCGGGCTAGCTTCTCTGGGCCATTCTCGTTTCGCACGCGTTCGCTGTATTAGAAAAAAACGAACTACCCAGACAAGAACGAGGATAGCAAAAAGAAGAAAAAAATAGACACAGGAGAAATGCCCTGGAAGTGGAAAGACGAAGCGATGTGAAGCTAAAAGGAGAGCAACGAATTCAAGAGCTGGTGGCATAAAAGAAGAGGTAAAGGCGAAGGCCAACAAAGAACGGGAAAAAACACCGTCCGTATCTTAGGATGGGTCGAGAGAGGACGACGGAACAAGGAAGTGCGATAGATGAGCTAAAGACTTCTGTTTTTGCCAGTATAGTATTTGCACCATTTTGTTATCGCGGTTGACTTTGTTGCAACGGCCGACGCTGTTACAAGTGTAACTGGGCTTTTTCGGAATAATTTTTGGGATAGAAAGTTGGGCAGGTGTTGCCGCCGAGGCTCAAGATGATGCTAATAGAAACGTTCTAGAATTTGGATGACCTAACACAAACGCCTAGTATGGTAATATTTAACGGAAATCAAGTCCATATATATATAGCACCCTGAAACTTCAACAATTTATTGCACCATATACATACTTTCATAGTATATTGACACTGTAAAATGTATTTTTATGTATCTGAACAAAAAAAGGTTTTGCATCGCGTTCAATTGAAGTGAATCAAATCAAACCATATGATTCGCCAGCGGTCAGTGTTTTCGCTACGGTTGGCGCAAAACGGAGGCCAACTTCTACCGTCAGGCTCTCCATTGACGAAGTCAGAATTTTACACCGGAACGTGCCGTGCGTTTGGCTGCTGGTTTCAGTTGATTTCGTGCTCAGAAGACACATACGCCCATTGAGACTGCTATTTCACTTTGTTTTAAGGCTGTTGTCTTCTTTTTCTTACCGGCTCGTTAGTCGACAGTAGGATGCTTATCGGCCCACGCGGCTGTGCACATTCTGGTCGCCGTTGTCCAATATTCCCCCATCAAATTTATAGAGTAGGTCAGGGTCCGCCAGCTCGGCCTTTCTTGCGCTGGAACCCCCGTTCCTTTATGCTCTAATCCCCCATTTTATTGTTTCATCTGTTGTGATTTCTCGCGCTATATCAATGTGTCCCTACTATCCGTACACCTCATTCTTATTCCGGCCGCTTTTATCACCGCTTTTTAGCATAGGAACGATGCATACTGTTTAAACGCTTGAATTCTCATTGAACTGTTCGTTAACAGCCACTAGTCTATCGTAGCAGTAGAATCACTCGCGTTCATACACCTTCGTTGCCTTCTGTCATTTCTATTCCCCTAGGCCTACTAATTCTTTTTCCCGCAATTTCGTCCACTTATTCGTAGAGTATCCTATATAGCTTCTCCTCGTCTGGTTGCTCTCGCCTTCCTCGAGGAAGAGAAGGACAAAAGGTATAAAAAGGGCAAAAAAGACTATTTGGCAAGTAGACGATGGTAACGATGATTTTAAGCATCGCTAGACGCTAAGTAAACAACTTACTACAAAGATGACTAAGAGAGTGTGTCGGTGCGGGTAATGACGCCCTGTCTAAAAAGAGCCCACTCGTCGTCGTCAGTGCGCAGACAAAAGATGTCGTGTAAGGACAATAACTAGTGAGTAGATAATGAGCGTGAGTAGGAAACGGAGATTGGTTTGCGACCAAGTAAGCCCTAAGATGGCTGTTCGTGTTAGCTTAGGTGACATTGGCGAAACTGGTATCGTCGTTATGACAGCTTTTCGAACTAGGGCTACCCCTGGTACTGCTCATTTTACGCCTCTAATCTGCGCCCGTCATCTTACCTGAGCGACGAGGCTATGTGTAGGCAGTGGAGGTGGTAATGATTTTAATGACAACGAAACCGGTCACGGATGAAACACGCAGCATGAGGCACCACCCGTTGGTGACATCAGAGGACGAACTGCTTGCTCTTCCTGGAACCCCAGCATCGAGCTAGACACCCTAACGCAGGCACAGTCCTAGGCCGGCCGCTATTGCATCAATGGCGACACGGTTCTAGCACGTCGTTTAATGCTCTCGCGCGTTGCTGAATAGCGAAAGCGACGACCCGCTTAATAACGGCTGACTACTGAAGGCACCGACTGAAGCTGCAAATGCAAAAAGAATCCGTTTCCCTTTTTGCCTCTTCTGTACTCCTTCTAGTTCGGCCTCCTCCCGTGCCCCGTCTCACCCAATGACTAGAGCTGTCTCGCTGATGTTATCTAGAAACAGCTTGCAAGATGCGTCTAAGAAGGTTTTTAAGACAGATCTTAATTACTCGTCTGTGAGTAATGCAGTAACCCTCGAAGGCAGCAAATGCAACATAACAGCGTTTTTGAGGAGACATGGGCCTCTGGCCCAGGAAATCAAATGGGTAGAGACGACGGTAGCGCCGCTAAGCTGGCTAGCCCAGCCATAGTTGGTTTAGCGAGGATGCGTTAAATGGGGCGATCAGTCGGTTTTTATAAGGCACATGGATGCTACAGATCAGGCAATTGCCGATGCTGTTGATAATAACGTTGCTGTTGTCATGGTTATTGTTGTTGTTGTTGTTGCTGCTCAGTATACGTTAAATACAATTTAGAGACGATGACCTCGTGCTGAAACTCATTTGCTTACGATAATCAATGCTTATTACGGAGATTGAGCTCATCTGTCAGATAATTCCTTAAGCGAATTGAGACGGCAAAGCTTCCGATAAGGTTTAACTCGTTGAAGGGCCTCTTACTATCTGTGTACGCTGTTCAGGTCAATTAAAAATGTTGATCTATTATATGCTTAAGTGAACCGAGGGTAAAAAAGAAAGCAAATAGCGGTTGATAAGAATCAAAAGGAGAACTAATTCCATTTGATTCGAGATAACTGGTCTGCATCATTTCGCTTTACTGATAGCCAACTTAATGTCGTGGAAATGGAATCGTGAACCCCTTGCTCACATTACAGTTTACTGATTTGTATGCACACAGCTTTGTGTGCGCCGATATCTGTTTTTGCATATTTTTTACGTGATTTAAATTCGTACTAAGCTTTATTGCTATTATATTGCATCGGCCCAGCTGAGTGTTTACGTTTGTGATATTTTTTTACCAGACTCGGTGCAACATTCACACATGTACATATGTACATACAGAATATATAAATGCATATCTAGTGACAAGCAAACGCGTACACCGCTATCCAGGCTTAGTTTCGCGTAATGCCAAACGCTTTCACTTCCTTTCTATGGATAAAAGGCACGCCACGAGCTACCTGTTTTGCTTGAGATGTTATCTTCGAGAGGCGGCACCAAAAGTTCTGGGTACTGCAGCTGCTGAAACCACTACAATCATCGATCTGAAAAGCACAGAGTTGAACACACGCGCCAATCGTCAGGAGGGAAGCGACCGAGGGAAAAAATTATTTGCATTTGCAACGTGCAGCTCTGAGATATGTGGCGAAGTGCCGAATCGGGAATAGGTTCAGAATCTGGGGGAAATTTGTGAGCTTACAGCTTTTTCGGTACTGCTTTATGGTAGGGAATGGCAGAAGTGGTCAAAATGGCGTTTTTGAGGGATGGTCACACGCTCCGAAGTATCAGGACAAGCGCTGGCATCATAGAGAAGGAGCAACAACGTCTTGTTTCCTCCTTAAACAGAGGTGATATTCAGTTTAGGCCGATACGTGCTTCAGCACCAGGAGCCGGGTCTGCAGCGCCTAGGTTCGACAGTTCTTCCACTGATGTGTGCGCATAGGAGGCTGTGTATGACTGAGTTTGGGGATAACAGGAAGCTAGAAGGTGGGTGCCAAAACCGAGGCAAGAACATTTTCCACTGCCACTCTCTGTTCCACCACCTGGGCCAATCTTCTGCCGTTTCTACTACGCGCTCCGCTGGTCCCACCAGTTCTGATGCTGCCGCTGTCCTTACACGCGGATAGAATTAGCTATAGCGGCTCTTCCTACGGCGCTGCCGCTAAAAGGGGAGGTTCAAGCTAGCTCACGTTAAAAAGAAGCCCCCAAAGGAGGCACCAGCCAGCAGTATACGAAGAAACCGACCCATTTCAAACGGACCAATTTATTCTCGAACATTTCCCGTTTTTTCGTTCGTTTTACCGTCCCGTCACGATGACGACTAAACTTGCTGCTGCTGCCGTTTCTGCTACGATAGGGTGGTTGAAGCTGCTGAGACTGGCTGTTACCCAGTGTTTCAACGGCGGAATTTCCGGACGTCGCTAGGAATGAGTAGCAGCAATAGCAGGGGCAATGTTCCTCCTAGTACTCACACATGAAAAGTCTACGAAGCGCGGCAAAAGAAAGCCCAGCTGGCAGTATCGGTGTCGGCGCATGTCGAACGACAGTGAATTCGACAGCGCCGAACGATGGAGGATATGCGAATGTCGGTCCCAGATCCACAGTTCTGTTGAGTTAAAATGAGGAAGACAAACGACGATGTAAAAGAAGTAACAAAAAGGCAACACAGAAGGGGACGAAGAAAAACGAAAACCCACTGAGATGACTGTGCTGCTATAGCACACAGTCTTTCGCGTGCACGGCCAGTATTCGCGTTCTGGGAAGTGTAGAGAGGGAAAGAGACGGTGAACGTGAGCAGGAGATAAACGCAAGTCGACGTGTGCGACAGGGGTAAAGACGACCCAACACTGCGGCCACGTGTGTACGACGCAAAACGGCACAACAACAAGGGCAAAAGCAAACGCCAGAAGATACAGGCAACGAAGCAAATGGTGCTACTAAGGCGATCGCTTAACTGAGTCGGTAAGTGCATGTTCTGGCGCTCATTTATGATTCAGCGTCCATAGTCTTTGGGAAACTCCGACCACACAAAAGGCAATGACAACACAGGAAATAGTGGCCGGCAATGGGGGCAGAACGTGACTTGTGGGTCCTTGCCAGTTCATGTGTGTGTGCACCCCGATTTCTACGCTCGGCCATACGTATAGATGAGTAGGATGTGCCTGCGTTTGGCTCACCAACTATTGCTGCCGCCTATCTCCTCGTACTTATGACTTCCATTCGGCTGCGTCGTTTTGCGAGTCTGCTGTATAGAACTCATTTATGTTAGCAACGTCCCACAGACGGTTCTGCATATCTCGTTTTCCTCTGTCTCTCGTTTGTTCTCTACAACCCATCTGACCCAGTTTCTCTTCGTTCGCCGTTGTCCCTTGCAAGCTTCTCGTAGTGGCCCTGTCGAAGCCACGCATATCAGTGCATACAAGACTGCGCGCACACAAACGTAGAGCCGCACACGCTGCAATAACTATGCTACGCGATGATATGTAGCTACGCCGGCGTTCCCCTTGGCCATCATTGAGGTGCGCCTCGAAAGCTTGGTCCCCTGCGTTCATGGTCAGAATGAAGCAATAAAAAAAAGTGTTAATTCCTTTTTGCGTCACTGTACGTCCCGGCCGCTGTACTTGCTTGTCGCCCGCCATACATTGCATGCGACATATCTTGTCGTAAACTGAAATGGCTTATATAGAGGTATGGGCATCTGCAAGTGGCCACCCGATAGCGGCCTCGGCCAGTCGTCGACACCGACTGATCAGCTGTGACCCTCATACTCGACTCATGTGGGCTGCTAACGCACATGACGATGAGGAAAAATTTCGACCAAATGGAACACATTGATAAGAGAACTCGTGAATACTCTAATCACTTCTGCTGTACCAGTAATAGTTGTTTCTCCATAGATAGTAGCCTACAGTGCCATGCAGGTGCGGCTGTAAGGCAATACCGCAAATAAGGTACACTGCACATCAATACGCTTCGTGCGCTTCATAATATATATATATATATATATCATTGGGACGAGAAAAATCACTTAGTGATAAACAAGCAATATAATTTTGGGCGTTACTGTCGAAGTGGGCGGCGAAGGGTGGCAATGTATGGAGAGGGTTTTGTATATGCGCGAAGAGAAAAGAGAGCGAATATCGCGCATATGTCGTCGATTCCCGTTAGAAGCAGCCGTCCAGACACCCGGTGCCCCCGGCCTGGAGCAAAAGGCCTCTATAATTGTCCAAGGAAACGAAGCCAACCTGGACGGCCAGTCTACATGTTAGAGAAACAACGAATAGTTGGCTAGGACAGCAGGCTAGTTCCTTCACGATTGAGGCCTTAGACAGAAACTCACTGCTGTTGGGCTTCAGCATACTGAACTTGCACAACATGGAGTTAGAACGAAGAAGCGGGGGACGTTAAGGGGTGTGCTTACTCGGCAAGAAGTTGTAATCACCAAGCCCTACCGAGCCAAACCTGGTCAGCTCTTCTTAACTGAGCATGCTTAGAACCTTCTTTCTTACTATAAATGTGTGTGGGTGCGAGTGTCGAATCCGTGCAAGCTGAAAATAGCTTACAACAGCTGCTTAGCGAAGGAAAGGATGAGAATTAAGGAGGCCACTACGAAACGCACCATCACGGGGATTTTGGGGAGGCCAGCTGTGGGTCAAAGAAATGCCGAGTTAGTTCGCCTGGAAGCTTTCAGGAGACTCCGCCATCGCAATGGACAGAAACGCCGAAACTCCGAACCAATTTTACCGGGCTGCTGGGACTTTGGCAGACTGACCAGGCGGAGAAAAGTTTCCACAAATTGGAGATATCGGTCTTCAAGGGCTTGAATACACTCTGAAACTAAGAAGAGCTCTGGTTGAGAAGAATGGATCTCGAGAGAAGTAACTGGAAGCTATTACAACACTACTGTATTTTATGTCAACTGCTCCAGCACCAACAGTTTATTATATGCCGAAATTTTTTGGACAGGTCATTCCGTATCACTTTATGTAACAGAATTACTTAGAAAGGTGTAAAAAGGTCAGCCATCTGACATTTATTCATTGCGAAGCGCACACTGTAGAATGGAGTAGAATATGTTGTTTGTGCATAAACATCCTTTGAATAAAAAAATCATCATACGATGGCAAGTACAACGATTTGTAATGAGAGAGAAAAAAAACTTGTTCTTTTCTCACGCAAAACTTTTAACTATATAACGAAAACACTAACTTTGCGACCTATTACATCTGCCATCTAATTCGAGATAGGCGTCTAGTAGCGAGGTGACCGGCACCAATTTAGGCGATGTGACCGGCTAATTACCATAACTATTCCTCGGTATTCTCTCTTACATGCATGCAGTACCAGGTTAACTTAGAACGAATAACTTGACACATGGCCTAAAACCAATGTGCGTACCAGCATTATACGCGAATCGTACTACATAACTTTCGTCTGCAGTCACATTATTCGAACCATTTTAGCTTCTAGCATCTCTGTCCACGAGTTCGATTCGTATTTACTGCACGGTAAAATTGAACGTAAGCGGCCAGAAGTTGTCCGTCGACCCGTCGACACGACCCGAAACGATCACAACGACATTTAGCGGAACATCGCAGACTGTACGCCGTGCAATCATCAACGTGGACCATGTGGAGATCTCCGTTCGTATTTGTTTGTTTGTTGGTTAGAAAAGCAACGAAGCTCGAATAAGCCAGCAACCACACGGTGATAAAGACAGTGTGACATATAGACCCTTTCAGACCGCCTGGCCCTCTCTGTCACCGTCATCGACATCATAATGATTGTCGCCTTGGCAGTGATCGACGCCAATTGTACGACAAGCCATAGACGCTGTCTCATCGTGTGGCTGTGTCAGACTACACGCGGCGAGGGGCTAATGACGTTGATAGTAATCGTTCCTCGACGATTCTCCTCTGTCGTAGTGTTGTTGTCATAACATATCGCTGAGCGCTGTAGTAAAGCAGAGGCAGCAGCAGAACGAACAACGGCAGCGGTGAACGCGTAGTCGTGTAACTGGCGCGGAGCAGCAAGCGCGCCGCGTTTGCGCGTCGGGGCTAAAGTGAAGGGGGATGTTCGGCCGCTATGAGCTATGCTAGTGGGCAGCAGCTGCATCAGTATCAACAGTGGCAGCGACAACATCATTGCAGTTGTATATCTCCTTCCACTACCGCAGCTGCGGCGGCGGCGGCGGCGGCGGCGGCGGCAGGAACTTCAGGTCATCGACCGTCTGAGTCCTCTGATTCAGCCAGCCTTAGAGCCGCTACCCATCGGCGTCGTAGCCATCGTCGGTAGCAGCCCTCTCGTTTCTGTGCCTTGTCTATCCTCACTTTCAACCACATTTGCGACGGTGGCTGCCGCACTGTTAGCCAAGTGCATGTGAAATGAAAATGATGGCCGTTCCGGCTGAGAAGGCATGGCAGACGCTAGCGGCCTCCAGCCAAAACAGCCATGGTAGAGGCAACGTCTGCCAGGTAGATCCAACCAGAAAGCCCGCTCTGTGCCAGCAAGGCAATACACCAACTACAACCTCTCCCATCACACATACATATTCTTTGGGCAAGTTGGTTGTTACTGCTGCTGCTGCTGGCCTATCGTATTCTCCTCGGCGGTAAGTGCCAGCCAGGGTAGCAGGGCCGGGTTCACCGGAAGGCTGAAAAAAAAAAAGAACAGAACTGCTTCCCACAGGCCAGTTCGGCCTGCTAGCCCGGATTTTTACTACACTACCACTGATAGGTGTTGCAATAAAAGGCTGTAGCTACAGGCTGCCACCTGCAGAGTCAACGGCAGAATCAGCACCGCGATTACTTCAGGGTGGCAGAGCAAACTCGAAAAGAAACGGACATGGAAAAAGCGAAGGGAGAAAGTATCCACATGATGTAGACGAAGCTATGATGGCCTCTAGTTGATTAATACTTTTGCATAGGCCTCTATTCCTGTACAGTAGCAACGCCGCTATCTGTTCAATTTGATTTTGTTTCGGGAAAGATATTTACTACTTTGTTATATCTATATATGTATACTAGTACCGATTCATTTGCTGTACATCTTATTTTTATATAACAATAGTGACGAAAATACCTAAGACTTACCATGTTATAGACACACACCGTTACATTATTACGTATGTGTCTCAACATACAGCTTAGGACCGCTTGCATCCTAGGCTAATTTTTTTTTGAAACTCTGCCTTGTGCGTCTAAACCAAATATTTTTCTGGGCTGCTGAGATCACATCTGGTGACGCTTAAGCGTACACACTTCGGTGTTCTTTACAACCAACCACCTTTGTAATTATAGATACTCTTAAATTGGAGCTGAGACATCGCAATATGGGCTTTCGGTCCCTAGGATTTAACTTCGGCAACCTTTACAGCGGGCCACCATCTTCTTGACCCGTAAACATGCGCTTCAATATCCGCTGTGCAGTTTTTTGAATGTCTGTATACCCACCTGTCTTTCAAAAATAGTAGGACACGATTACAGCTTCAGCCTTCAATCCCGTGATCCACAATAGCGTTGAGTTTTCTTAGATTCAAAAGAGGAGCCCATTAACGCGTACGTACGCTAGAACATCTATTTCTGCCTCAAGTTTGCGATAATCTCGTTAAGACGAGAGTAAGCCCGTTGCATTTCTTGATATCGGCCTCAAGACTTCCCAACTGCATAGAGCCCAGCATCAGGAATTTTGCATCTGACACGCGCCCTTTGTTCCATGCCACATAAATTTACCGAATCTATCTGCTAAAATTGGAACCTCTGGTTCGGAAGCTACTCAGCGCGCTGCAGCAGACATATAAGCTTGATCTATTAAGTACGCTTCACAAATACTTTGAAAATGGCGGCGACGCTTCCTTAATGTTTCCTAGAAACGCCTTGAGTTCAAACGGTAACCTGACAAGGTCCAGCAGAAACCGTTACCCCTGAGTGAATACGTACAGGTTTCCATCACTTCCTTAAAGTTGTACAAAACATATTCCCACAGAAATAGTACTCCCGTAAAACTCGTCCAAAAAAGCTAGTCTTGAATTCATCCCATGTTGTTTTGCTACGCACAGCCGACTCGAGCATCTATAAGGTGAGAATCTATAAGAAGACGCTTATTCAACCCACTTATGTCTCCAAGACTCTTATCTAATGTGCAGGCCTTAAGCAATCAAAATATGGTACGGCAACAGTACTCTCTCTTAAGTTTCTGTCAAACGCTCCGTTACAGATCGTACGTAGCCTTGCTAGTTGGTCGACCATTTCGTCCGATCCGATCCTCGGCTCAGACAATTCACTCTTTTCTCGCTGCGGCTAATCGTTTTGACAATGCACTAGTACTGACACAAGTGAGATCTATCCGCTGTATATCTCGTACTATATAGACTTTGGACAATTACTGGTACGGGCCGTATATATACCCGTGACGGGATGGGTTCGTAAAAAAAGAATGGCAAAATAGCTTTTCTCCATAGTCATCTATTCTTATGTACACTACGAATACCAAAACCGCAGCTTACCAAACGAATGCCAACTTTTGTGAACTAACCAGATTACACATAAATATCTACTTAAAAATGTTCTCTCTATCCGTCGCATATGTTTCTGTTCGTGCAACATCCTTTTCTTCATCGATCGTTAACCGACCTCGCAGCGTAACCGTTATGTTCACGACAACGGTAGACGTAGCAATGTATTGCAAATCTAAATTGCTTCGGTGGGCCCCAGCATGGTCGGCGGTGCGAGTACTACGAAAGAGTTGATGTTGTATCTTCGAGCTAACGCCAGTGTAAGTCTACCGTTACTACAATCATACGGATTCGCAGGGGAATTGCAGCAAGTAGCTTGTTCTTTTTTCTAGACGCGACCTGGCCGGCTGATTTCCTGCTCGAGCCAGCCACCGATGAGCTCCCAGACTAGGTTACGGGTCGACTGCGAAGGGATACTGTTTCATCTGCGTTTGCTTCGACAGGGCCGATGGCGGCGTCTGCGCCCCCAAAGGCAATAGGGGCTGAACGGCTATGTGGTCATGCCTGAAGAGGCAGCTGGCGTTCTGATGGGTGGAGAGGGAGAAGGGGACCAGTAGCAGTAGTGACGTGGTGTATTGCTACCCCCACCCTCTACGCCAGTCGAGCTGCCATTTTGATCAGTTAGAATGCTGCTGCAGAAGCCGGATTCCTGGTTGCTCCCTCGGGAACTCTCGGATTTCGAGTCCTAGTTCTGTTCGTTTTGCCACTCGTGCTGGTGGATTTGCCTGCTGCTGCGGCTGCCGCCGCCAGCCGGCGGCAGGAGCGACGTCGAACCCACTCGGAACGCCAGTTCATACTGGTAGCAGCAATGGCCGTGATGCTTGCTGTCTAGCTCCTCTACACCGGCTCTCCTGAGGTCTGCTTCCTCGATGTTAGCGCTCGTTGCAAGTGCTGGCAGCGGTACAACCGAGTAATGGCGTAGATGCTGTGGTGTTCATTTACTCCCAACCAGCCGTTCGTTTCAGCCATCCCGCCCACGCAGACGAACAGGAATGGGCAAGACAGGGCTGTGCGACGTTGCCTACCAGCCCTATCTATACTATTAGGTCCTAAGGCAGACACACGGGTAGTCGGACTGGCGGGTTGGCTGACTGTCTCGCGGACGGGAAAGCCTCACTAGCGAGAATCAAGGAGAGGGGTTGAGGGGCAACCAAAGGGAACAAGTTTTATTCCGACGACATCTCGTTTTCCTAACGACGACGCAGGAGAGAGGATTCGATGCTAACAGCGTATTACTAACAGGATGAGCAGTGCGAGTCGAAGAGTCCACCGTAACGGTCGCTGCTGCCGTAAATGATGGTTTTAAAGAAAGAAAATAGGGATATTTTCAAGAAAAACTGAAATCAAGCCGGACGATCTGCCCAAACGAGAATCAACTCACCTGAATGTGACTCGGAGCGCGCGCATAGTATGGCGCAGCCTACGGATAGGTGGGTCGTATAGTCTCAACGTATTAATTATGTCGCCAGCAGTCTACCAAATGGGGGTAGCTGCATGTTTTTTTATACAGGACACGTAACAGCGTCTTTTGTTTGGCCTTATGTCAGTATACGCTATTTTGGTTTGACATGCAAAAAATACATTTATGTTGGTTTGACGGTCTCTGTTGACGAGGTCAGATATTTTATCCATGTTAACATTAACAAGTTTCCATTCATTCGAACATTCCTGGATCGGGAGTAGTAAGGGGTAATATAGAAGACCATTTGCTAAATAATATACGATTGCAACTGCTATCACTACAGCAGGCGGAAAACAACTCGATATTATTCTATGGAAATTTAATTTAATTTACTAATAAAACTAATATATTATTGTCTACATATATTTGCATAGCATATATGGAAAATGTTATACATATAAAAAAAATTGTGCAGTAGCTATCTGTTTAAGAAGCTCAACGAGATAGGTCTGTGAGAGAAAATTCTTACGTGCATATGGTCGACGTACACCGCAAAATCTGTTGCATGCATGTGGAATCCTCTTCTGCCGACACCTTTGAACTTCATCTGCTCTTGCCCACTTCTGGTCCGCCCCCTTTTTTCGGTTGTTTTCTGATGAACAACATCCTGAAACTAAACAGAGATGCATATGCCAGCGTCGGCTGAAGGCGAAAAGTTCAAAGCGCGTTATTCGCCCCCTTCATTTGAATTTATCGCTGCTTTTCTCCTCTCGATCCCCCTCTCGTCCTCCCCAGATTAGCCTGCTAGCCTGACTTTACCCGCTCTCGGATGAACATTCTGACCACCTTAGAAGCCACCACTCAAAATCCCAATTCTATATTCTACCCGCCAGTCTTGTGATCCTTAACAGGTCTTGTATGCCTGACTAGCTTTTCCTCGTCTTCATTAGTTGGGCGCAATTAAAATACACTTTCACATGGCCGCGCTGCCCCTTCGTCCTGCCTCATGTTTCTCGCGCGCGCGCAAGCGTGCTAGTTCGCGCACTGTGCTTGTACAACGATTCAGTGCGGTGCTTCGTTTCTGTCGGCTCACTCGCTCCTTCTCTCGAGTACTTCAAACCTCCAGACGGAGCCCGTAAGGTGTAACTAGGTCGGAGCTATGGCCTCTGATAGTATCCGCCTGGGAGGACGGTTTCTGTCTCCCACATGCACACAGACTCGCTCAACTAGTCGAGTTCAGTCGGCTTCATCCCGGTCCAGCCCAAAAATCCCTAGACAGTTGTGCATCTTTCCAGCTCCTTTCCCTTTAACAACTGTCCTACTATATTACAATTGGTTTCGAGAGAGCAAGTAAATATAGATGTGAAATCATACCAAGTGACTCTTTCAGGCTGACAGCTACGAAAAGCTCGGGTTAGCTAGGACGAAGGAAAAGCGTGGAAAGTGGACATCACATATTTACCTAAACGTAGGGAATTATCTCAGTATCTTGTTAAATATCGATAATAGAAACAATACTGCATGGGTAAATCGCGTTCTTACCTCCTGCATCTTATCCAATTTATGAACGTAGTAAAAAGCTGTACCTCATTATAGGACTCCGTTTGTGTACTCTTATTGCTCTTGTGTGGTTAGTTCCTAACACTCAACGGTAGAAGTATCACTATAGGTGTGTGTATGGTACTCCAGTTTTAGGAGCACCTCTGGTTAGGACGTATGAGGCTAAATATTGCACTACGCCAACTGCTGCTACTTTTAACAACTGATGATACTGCTACGAAGGGGTCTATTCCACTAGAAACGGTCTATGCATATGAGAAATGGTGTTTTAATACAATAGCTTCTGGCAAACCAGCTGAATGGCAGGCTTGGACTATGCGCTAGGGATGACTCGGAAATAGTTGAGGCAAGGATGATTAGGGGGTTATTCGGTGGATGTGGTCATGCATGGGCGTGCTGTGCGCACGCATGCAATTGTTGGATAGCTGCTCAAGGAGGGCCTCACGGTGCGTGCGTCGCATACATTTTACGGCGGCCACCGCTTTGGCCGGCGGTAGCACCGTAAGGCCCTCCGTCAACAGACCAACGATGAACGAATGGCGCAGCCAGCGGAGCACTCGCCACCGCTGCAGCTGATATCGCTTGTATTAACGTCGGCCTTAAACATCGTGAACATACACCCATAAGGTCACTCGCTGCTATGCGGCACCAACGAGGACACTACCATCATCTACAATAGCACCTGCAAGGCCGTTACAGATGTCTATTGGGGCTCGTCGCTTTTGTTCATTGCCCGATGTGTTCTAACGGCCATGTTTCATACCAAAATTAAATGAATTTGGTAAACTACACGGCCACGCCTGAAATTCCACGGCGATCCTTTTTACCATGTGAAACAAGGACAAGCACGTTGTGTAATGGGAGTTTAGACGTGCGAATTCTAGCTCATATTTGCCGCTACTTTAACATAAATATTTGTTTTTAAATCTGTTATTTTGTAACCCAATTAAACTGAAAGCACTCGAGCTATAGGCATAAGGTACCAACGTTTTAGTTTCTATTATAAACATTACAAACATTTATAGAGCTCAAGTATTCATATTCATTTTTTGTATTCCAAAACGCTCGGCGGGTAACGATTTGCAATGACAATCAGATAAGACCTCCTCGACTTAAGAAGAGTCTTCGACGGCAATTCTTCGAGCATATATTATTCGCGTTGAGCGTAGCATGGACGTACCGCAGATCCGTGTCGGCACAAGTGACGAGTATCGGCTCTCTTTCTGAGATGAAAAATGCAGTATAAATGGGTGCTTGGCCTGCTGCACATTGCCTGCCATTTATTGGCTGGTGGGATAAAAGAAGCGTGCGGGATAGGGAGCCCAATGACCCCCCCCCCCCACTACCCCGTCCTTTCATCTTCCCCTTTATCGCGTGAAAGCAGGGGCTGGCTCGACAACGGGCTTGTAGTCGGCCCAGCTCAGGCTGCAGTCCTGCCTATGCGACTGCCGCTGTTGCGATCATCGCATGCTGCCGTATATGGTCGCTGACATGTGTCGTTATTTTTTCGTCAGACGCGCGGACGCTGTTGCCATTGTTGTTGTTGCGGCTGCTGTTGCTGTTAGATGATTTCGTTGGCGGTGCCGTCATCGACCGTGCACGAGCTCCGCCCTTGTCGTGACCTCCGGTAAGAGACGACGAAGCTAGAGCTCACTGTCTCTATCCCTCGCCGCCTCCGAATTTTCTCTCTTTTTCTTTCTTCGATCTCTCTAACTGCCTGTCTGTGCCTCCACCGTTAGTTGAGTCTGGCGATCAGTTAGCCGAAACTACCAGTACCAAAAGATACTACTACTACTAGAACCATCGGCCGGCTGCGACGGCGACGAAGGTGAAGGGACCGAGGCCATGGCCATGAATGAGGTGTGCTCGCACTGTAGCTCATAGCCCGGGTCCGCTCGGATATACCGAGGACAATTCTACCACAATCGTGGGCCACGACCGCCATCGACTATATACGAGTGTACTCGTGCCGAACCCGATGGGCAGATGGACTAGCAAATGAATCATTCGAATGCTACATGGGTGTATCTAGCTCTCTATTCGGCGTCATAAGCGACTGACTGACAGACTAACTGAGAGAAGCCAGTTGAGGTGCACTATCGCTGCGGCTATCGTCGTGGGGCTCAGAGTGTTGTTGCGGCACACGCCGTCGCAGTGAAACATATATGTACAGCAAGTAGAGAGTAGATCGATCTTTTCTGCTTTTGACTAATGCTGCTGCTGCTGTTGATGTTGACGCCACCGATAGGGTAGCCTTAGCAGTAAAAATCATTACGACGAAAATAAGTCAAGAGGCTCTTCGCTGTGAAAGTAAAACGGAAGGGGGGGGGGGGGAGATAGTGGTTTTGGGGAAATGGCGTTGTGCCTCTGTAATGATAACAATATGAACTATAGTCATCACGACGATGATGGAACATTTTGATACTTCTCCTTTTGATGGCGCTTGTGTTGACGATCATGGTTGGTACATTTAGTTGGTACAATTGTCATCGAAGCAGAACTGGAAACCTACTTAAAACAAATAGTACCTTCTCAGGATATTTTAGGACAGACAAAGTTCCGTACTTTCTGGAATTACGACTAAAAATTCATAGCAATTATTGCTAATTTCCTTTGAAGTTTCCGTACTGTATCGCATTAATGCATGTGCGAAACACATGCTAGTTTGGAGTATATATATATATACTTTGCATTGAACGCAGATGACCACCATGATGATCAGAAGAGATATACCTTCATCTACCTGATGAACACCATCGAATTCAGTGCATGGTTATCGGAGGCCTCAAAATTGGCTAGATAACAGTAACTGCCTTAAATGTATTTGAGCATAATTGAGAGCTGACAGGCCCTGCGCCTACGGATTGACTGGCCGTTCTGAGAAGAGTCAGTGAAATGAACGTTGGCGGTCACTTTGTCCAAGTAGCCTATTTGGAAGGTGGGTTAACTCGCCAGCAGTGGAATATCAGCAAATCGGACCTGTAGTTGGTCTGCATTAGGTTCCGGTTTCGAATTTAGGACGTAATTCGAGTGTGGCTACTGCTGAGACAATGGCGATTGATCAGCAAATGATATCTCACAATGACACTAATAGTTATACCATTTCTGCGTAAACGATGTTATGAAGACTACGACGTTTACCAAGCCATGAGCTTTGGCAAAGGTTATCATTGAACGGCGTACACGTGCCGAATCCATTTCGCCATTTGATGTTTCGACTGCTGCTGCTGCTGAAGTCGGCGTTATTGCTATTGACGTCATCGGTCCGAAGCTCACGTTCTGCCAATCAACCGCAAATTAGGCTGAACGTAGAAACCGAAATTCTAGTCTGATAAGGCAAGGACATACAATAAATTAATCCCATGGCCCGAAGAATGATGCACTTGTGCCATGATACGACAACGATCGGTCTGAATTTGTTTGTAATACTTCATGAAGGATGAATGTGAGCAAAAACGTGATTCCTTATATTCAGACATATGTACATATAGAAATTATGGAATGGCGTATATCGTTGGATGTGGATTGCCTGCATATTGTCAATATGATTAACAAAAGTTACTTGAGACAAAAAGAGCGCATCGGAGATAGATCACATCAATAAATGACTTTAATTTTACTATTACTATTATTATTTTAATAAACAAAATAATTTTACAAGTTCAGGCGTTTCTGCGCTAAGTTTTGTCGGAAC
>NW_019213121.1:143740-168578 GCF_002532875.2 Varroa jacobsoni
CCTTGAATAAGTATCATTTATTATTATTATTATTATTATTATATATACCCCATTTATAATTTGGTTATCACGCTATTCTACTAGTAATTTTACTATTGCAATCAAAGTATTTTATTTAAATGCTTTATATTTCCGCGTGCCTTGTCGAGTATTTGACTAAATACAACGAATTTATCTTATTCTTATAATATGCACAATTTCATATGAACTCTTATATATGACGCCGTAAATGTGCTGATCATTTCTGGGGTTCGCAGAAAGAGGTGGATGTTGTCTTAATGGGGTGAATTAATAATAGGCCTCTTCTCTCTGTTCTATAACGTTAAATTATTCGGAGATCGACGCAGGAGGTCCTCCCAGGACAACCTAATGCACCAGCGTCTCTTTTAGGCTCCAGTCTGAATGCCGTTGCGTTATGGCCAGGCAACATTGAGGCAGAGTTAGCTAGAATTATCCTCTCTCAAGCTTTTGATGACACAATTCTTTACGAAAAGAGTTAGTCGCTTACATTTTCTATTTTAGCTCTATATGAATAAGTAAGACACGTTTAATTCACGGGTAACTTTCCTATAAAAACAAGGAAGGACTGACAATGAGCACCGGATGTTGCATTTAAAGCACGTGGAAGCAATACGTACTCACCTCGTTGTCAGAGCTTCCTGCAAAACTCTGACTGGTGGCGATAGAACTGACTCGGCGGGTAACTTCAAATCAAGTGATATCGAATTAATAAACATGCTCTTACAATAAAGAGAGTCTACTCTTATTCAGTTACATACCGGCATATGATATTCTTCTCTGTGCAGGATTAAATATAGTACTGGTTAGGAACAATTTGTCCTACACCAATGACACGCCATTCAAAAACACACATATCTGTATTTTATACATGTGTGGGTTACTGTTGTGCCTACTTGTCAAAGCCCACTTACTGGAACAGATCGGTATACCGTTTCGATGTTTCATTGCAAATGGACGGACCGGCGCAAGACATAAAACGTGTAGGCTTGTCTGTGGAATTTAGCGAAAAATAGCATCATAAAAGAAGCCAGTGAATCATCAAAGAGGAACGTAACAGTAGGTTAAAAGGTAGTGTCTGAGGAGCGAATATAGCGATGTAGTGAAATGAAACTAAGCGAACTGTCATAGAACTGACTGACCGCCCACGAAGATTTGTACAATGTAGTTAACGTAAGATTTGTTAGACGGGCAAACGCGATACCTGTTTATGCCTGAAGGATCAGCCGCAGGCTTATTTGCAGGATCACCCACAGGTGTGATGGTAGCACACGAAATGTACATGGTGCGTCAAGCAACCGCGCGTGAGCTAGTTGAAACATTTCTATTGCCTTCTCTAATGCAACAAGCTCCACTATATTTTCGTTGAGAAGCGAGCAGCGCTTCTGAGAGGCAAAGCTAGCTAGACACAAAGATATATACGTAGCTGTTAAATTAAATACATAAGCACACATAATACAATAGTGTACTTAACGATATCAGCACTGATGGTAGTTTATAGCCGCTAAGCCCACCTAAGAAGTGTCAGGTCGTAACGAAACTAACTGACCCACTAGATACTATACAATAGAATATGTAGTAAATAAGTTATCCTCTAGATCACCTAAGGGTAACATTTGCTAGAAAAATGATAGAATTCCTTCCTTTTACCATTAAGGCCATCTGCACGACGGACACGACTTTTACTGTGAACTTCAACTTCCCACCATTCGAATTTGAGATCTATACGTGAATACGACTTTAGGCGAGAGAGTAGCGATTTAACTATTATTGCCTTCTAATGTCAGCCTCGTTCAGTGCCTCGGTGGTAATCATGGCTTGTGGTAAAAATAATTGATGAGTTTTCAGAAGTAACAAAGGACGATGCAAACAATAACAAATCCACTTACGCTTGGTATTGCATATGCGCGCGCACTGTTTTTTTACCAATGTTTTTATGTCATTATTCTGTGTCAATGTTACTATTGTCGTTGGGTGTTGTGGCCCGCCTTTGCACATGTTGATGTGTGAGAGGTTAGGGTGGCCAAAGGTATTAATAGGCCCATTGACCAGTCTCGGCCGTAGCCATCGTCGCCGACGCCGACTTCACACAGCTCCTGTACGCACAAGGATCAGACGCACCATGTTGAGAATTTCATGGCGAAGCGGCTGCTGCCAGTGGCGGCTACGACAGAGTTTCGTTCGCTCGCATCGGCGATTGTTGCAATTATAAAAATAACTAAACCTTCCAAGTTTTACGTCCTGTCGTAAACCGTTAAGCGTCACTTCAGATTTTTTACGGTCACTGTTGCTAGTACTGATACTGCTACCGAAAGCCAAGCGCAATCTTCGTCAAACTCTTGTTGCGCACTTAATTTCTGTGCCGCCCTCAGCGAACAGGTCAGCGGCCATGTACCTTCGGGCTACCCAGGACCCGTAACCGCTAATTATCGATTATCGAATTAGGATTTACCAGCGTATCTAGCGTTACCTCAGCTCGTTGTATAGCAGGCACTTTTATATGTCTAAACTCGTTGGGAGCAATGGATTTTGCATATATCTGTACACTCGATTTGTAAGTTTTATGTTTGTATTGAACATTTCCGTTTGGCCCAGCCAATCCCGCTGTCCAATCTAGTCTTCACTGCATTCCTTCCGGCATTAACTATCGGCTGTTAGCGTTTACATCTTTGTAGGTAACGACGAAAGTCGGTGTATGCGCGTGCGTTTTCGGTCGGTACTTTGTCCGTGGCCGCTGTGTGGCTTTAGAAACAATGATGCTTTATGCTTGTTTTATTATATTAGGTCATATTGTCAAGTTGTTCTATATGTTAAAAAAACATGAGACTCACAAATCGGAACCTGACGGCCACAGGGGCGAACGTACACACACGACCGTAAATGCACACCGATATAGTTTGCCTTTATCGCATAATCACATCCACACGTGAGCGCACTTTCTAACGTAGGTCGACGTACGTTATCCGTTTAGATAGATTATCGGCAGCGTCTCTTGGAGTAACCTAACCGTCTGTCCATTGTCGGTCGCGGTGGTGACCGGGCAGAAGCGGCATCCCGGAGGTCAACGCTGTAGTTCAATCGCTATAAACATTCGTCGTCACCGATTTCCTGCCTGAAACTAAAGAAACTAGATAAATAATTACTGCTACTAATTTAACTATCGATAATCGGTCGCGTCGTTTGTCCTCGTCTACGAAGTATAATCTGTTTGTGTGTATTGTCGGTTGATTTTGTACAGCACAGATATAAGAATGCTAAACTACTTATCCAACTCTGAATTTGGTGACTGCTCGATCGACCTGTATGTGTGTATTTGTAGCAAGATAAAATCGGAAAATCGAGCGAGCATTATTTTGGTTTTTCGCTAACAGCGGGTGGCAGCGGGTTTAATCCGGTTGAACTGCTGATTCAAAGCAGGGGGCGTGAGCCCGTGTCGTTGTAACCGTCCGGATGGCACACATAGATTTCTAATAAATTCAAACAGAACGCTCCATCTCCAACGAAATAAACATTGAGATGTTCTGGAGAATAGTCCGATGAGTTAAATTGACACGGTTTTGTCTTTATTGTATAGAGAACGCGGTTTAAGATGCAGATATTGAAGGATATGTGTAAATAACAAGAAGCAATCCATGAGGATTACTTGACTCCTAAATATCCATGTAAAAACGCATACTTTGTTCCGTATGTTGACTCGATGATATCTCACTTTTTAACTCCGAAGTATATCGAAGTTAAAATCTGTATTGTTGTTCCCTGGTTAGAATTTTGGCGTGGTAGAGTTACTCTGACGTCTATCTGACGTCTGAAACAATCAATTCGGCTGCTTGCAAAGCCATCTTTAGTGGCGAACCCGGATTCGTTCGATGTGATTGCAATTTTCTGCCAAAGTCCTTCTGGGGTCACTGTTAAACCTGCGCACAATTCCGTTATGAACAATATTAGTTGTTCTTCTAACACAGTTACATCATTCTCTCGCCTACTCTCCGTTTGACCAACAAAACCATTAAGATACCATGGTCGAAGGGCGTAGCAGTTGCGCCAATGGTAAGGGCCGCGTCGGAGCGAATGTTAGCGGTGCGAAAATCGCTTCGAGCATATATAAACACACGGGCAGTAATAGCAGGTATAGTAGTACCATTCCTGCTGGTGTCCCAGCCCACATTTACAACGACTGCTTTTCTCCAGCTTTTAGCTGCGCTACCGTAGCAATGACAACTGCTGCAGCTATTGTACACCGTGACTTTTCCCAGTTCGGCTTTGCTCCTTCACCATTTGTTTTTCTTTCTTTAAAAGTGACCATTGTATAACAAACAAGTTATTGTGTTCTACGCTGGCCTACGGAACGCAAAGTGACGATGATGTTTCTGATGATTTTGACCACTATCGTCACAATAATCGCTTAGCGTTAAGTTTCATACGAGAGCAGACAGAAAGAGTAAATAAATTGAAGAGAGAGGATAGGACGATCGAGGGAACGAATCGATCACGGCTCCCAGGACTATTACGGTTTATCACGGAGGCAGCAGTATACACATCTTTGTAAATCGGTGTACCCATTGTCGTTCTTGTCGTCCGCTGTCGTAGCAGTTCATTAAGGCAAGAAATTGTAGGTGAAATGCCACGGTTTTACGTGCTCGGTCGAAAGAAGTGGAGAAAAAGGTGCAGACGAGGAGGAAACCGAACAGTTTGAGATATGGTTAGCCCCGGGAGAGGCAAGAATAGCGCTGGGGGAAAGCTGATTAGCGGTTCACTTTCCCTATCGACTTCTTTCATAGTTGCTTGTTCACCTCGGAATTCGCAAGCTCGGAACCGGCGTCCCCATTCTTTGATTTCCGTTTCTATTTGACATCCTACGCGGACGCTAGATGCCCTTACTCCGCTGGATGAGCGTGGCCCATTATGAAATTGCTAAGTCTAGAATGGCCAAACAGGACAAACCACGTGCAGGCGTTCTGCATAGACGTGGTAACGCTATTCGCTTGTCCTTTCATTGTTACGAAGAAGACTGTTCTGTAGAATGGTCCTATCAAGTAGGCGTGATGCCGTACCTCTCTACACATCGCTAACTGGTATTAGCGTAATAAACAATGGTAGAATAAAGCGGGCTTAGTAGTAATGATGCCTCGGCGAGCTCGGTCGAAAAGTGAAGAAGGAATAAGTCAGTAAACAGAAATGACATCGCCTGCACAGAGATTACGATGGCATAATATAATTATGGGTACGAGCTTGGAGAATAATAGTTGATCGAACGGCATTGCAGACGTTAGGTTAATTAAGGAATGCGGGTCGTACGAAATGAAGAACTGGGCAAAAGGCGACTCGTTATCCTGCGATAGGCAACAACATATGTAGAAGACAAAAAGTTGAAATAGGCAAGTTTAGTTCAGTAGCTATCGCATGTTTCGCAAGTATGTAATCACAGCAATGGCCAGATGAACCAGAAAAAAGGCATAATCATTAGAGATGAAAAATATCTTGCTGGCTGCATGAAATCTATGTATCAGAAAAGTCGTACATATTGTAGAGCCATCAAACCTGGTCACCTATGAACTGGTCGAAAAGAGCGAGGCAACTATAACACAACTGTGTGACGCCTTGTCGAGTAACGACAATTAGCAGCTACAGGGCGCACCATGATAATACCGATAAGATATGAACTAACAGACCGGCATATCATACTAGGTTTTCTTTTATGGCAGATAAAATATGATCATATTATTGAATAGAATTGGCCATAGGACCCAGTAAGCTACATAGTTCAGGCCTAGCTCAATATAGCAAATTTACCCGACTTGAATGGTCCAAGGCCGGTGCACTTAGTGGTCACCTTGGGTTTTGCGCGAGTTGTCGTTCGATCCCAGAAGCTGTGCCTGTACAGCATGTCTCACTACAGCGTAAAGCGCGACGATATTTACTACGTTCGGGACTGTTTCCATCGGTTCTGCCTATCCACAAACGTCGTTTTTTCCGTTACCACTTTATCTACTCGTTGTATTTATAGCGCAACCCAATGTCGATTCACTATCATAATTGATAGCTGCTCATGGCTCGCGAGTACTTATAGGAGACTGGCTCTATTTCCGTTCCTTTTTTCGTTCCCCGAGGTTGATTTTGAATTCACATCGTCCTTCATAGTTATGTGTTATGGATGCTATTCCTGGAATGAAAACTCTCTCGCTTCGATACGTGTAAGTATTTCGCCTATGGCTGGGGCATTTGTATAGCCGTTCGGTGAGCATCTGCATTATAATGTCTAATGCAAATGGCAGTAAGTGGTGCTTAGCAGTGAGTCGGTGCCGTTGCAGTCACGCTCTGCTGACGATGACATCAGCCGCTTCTGGCGCAAGTTTACCAGCCAACCATCCGAACAGCCAGCTACATCAGCTTGACTTCAATCAGAATAACGACACGGGAAACAGACAGAGATAGACAAACAGGGATGCTGTTTTGCTTTGCCCCCTGAACAATGGAACATGTACATCGGTGTACACGTCGATCAACAAAAAGACGAGATGGGATTAACGAGAAAATAGAATCGGCTATAAGAAATTTATTAGCGAAACAGCAATACGATCTTGCAGAGCATAGATCCCAGTCGTACCGCAGTACTATATACGATTCAATGTCGTCAGCGGCGACGGTGGCAACAACAACAAATGTTCCGCATGTCTAACGCCAGTCGCTCAGGGTCGCGCAGCTGGCTAAGACCAAAGCTTGAACCTTGTTAGAATTTGCTTGCTTGTTTTCATTTGCTCCGACGCCGTCAACGCCGGCGAGAACAACGGCGTTGAGCTGCCTGGCACTTCATAACGAAACGCCCTGCACAGAAACCATCGGTCGTACACGGAAGCAACAGGAGAATGTAGAGACGGAAGGACGCAGAGTGCACGACAGTAAGTAGGATAACTCGTAGAGGAGGAAGCATTAACTTTAACCGAATGGTCGCTGATCACTATTTGCGGGAAAATGTTGGACGTTTGCTCATTCTCCCGGTGAGGTTGTTAGTCTGATCCAAGTAACAATGGCCGTCCCTCGAAGCTGTCACTATTGTTGTTGGAGCAGCAGCTACCTGTAAAATCGTTCTTTGTCGCACGCTAGCGCCATGGGAAAGAGACAATGAGAGAAATATTGCGAGGTAGTCCTGGATAGTAGAGATCGGCTGGCGAAGCAGGCGCCAGCTTTTTTGGGGGGTCGTCGCTAGTTGGAGAATTGAAAAACAAGTACACGTTCCTTTCCACGGTTGCCTCCACCGTTTGCCGGTCCGGCAGAGGAGAGACGACGTGGGAGTCAGTGAGGTTGATGATTCGGATTTAATTCACCTACTTAATTGGGTCTCGTTCACTCGACATGCGAAGAATCGAAGTCGTACCGTACCGCTCATTATCTCACGTCAGCTTAGCGCCAGGAGAAGGACGAACAGGGAAAGTCATGCTGGGAGACGACGTCCATGTATTTTACTGCGGCGGCGGCGGCGGCTGCTGGTGCTGCACGCGTTCGAGGGAATAAGGACAGATAAGGGAAGGTTCTGCTCAGAGTGGAGAAGCCAAAGCGGAGTGCGGAACAACGAAACGTATTTGAGCAGGGGCAATTTTTAAACGAATACTTCTTCTTTGTCTTCGTTTTTCGCGGATGACGTAACAACGATCCGATGTGAACTAAATAGATGCAGACGAATCTAGGTGTTTTTTTGCTTTAGCAACCCTTATCGCTGTCGAACAGTCTGTCCGAAAAAAATTAGTTGATTATTTGCCATAACTTTGTTAATTAGCAGAGTATTGTCATAAATTTAACCTGCCAAGTTATTTCGATCGAAAACTTCGGTGAGTGACGCTCAAACGGACAAAAAAGATTCAGTTTTGCCTGCCAAGTGCACGCCATTGAATGCATTATGTAAACAAAAAAAACTACAGTTTTTTACTATTATACTACTATTTACTATTATAGCGCTCAAAAACCTGCAAATGCAAAAAAAAAAATGCAATTGTGTTACATTTAATTGAGTGATCATGTCCTATGGGTTGTTGTTCCCGAAACTAGATAGAAAATGATATGGTACTTGACACTTTGCAACTTAATTTATCTTGAAGAACGCTTCTCCCCACCGCCTGTTAAGTACCCTTGTTCAAGTATTTGATTTATGCCAATTGAAACGGTGCCGACCAGCCAAAATGATCACTGAGACTGAAGTGATTTTGAGGAGTATGAAGCATCAACACCTCGAAACGCTTTTCAACGTCTACTTCACTATCAGAATGATCCACATATATAACTCAATCATAACGCTCAGACGCTAACTTTTTTCTCGACCGGCCGACCCTTTTTTTGTGCTGTGCTAAATAGGTAGCTTGATTCGTTCATGGGTTGGCTGCTATGCAGACCCACATGTTGTGCTGTTCATTGAACGTTTTAAAGCTTCGACTTCGCGCGGTGATGTGGCTTAAAAATATACACCTGTCTACCGTATCTAGGCGTGTAAATCCCTTGATTGGCCCCTTAGCGCGATGTTCATAATACTCCGAGTACTTTAAGACAACATGGCCAAATAAATGTATTGCATGGACAGTTGTAAGCGAGTCGTTCATTTTTACTGTTTGTTTCCGCGAGCGATGCCATCTAGCGTGTTTGTTGCGTTCGTCCTGTCGCCCATTCTACACTAAAGTATGTTTTCCTCTCTGTACGTTTACCCCGTTGTTGGCTATATAGTTCCATAATTCACTACCACTTCTCTAATAGGATCAGTCAATTCGTTCTGATTGCTGTTATTCTTGCAGCTGCTAGCATCGTTTGACACAATTAGGGTAGCTTCGCACTTGGACTATGTACGTAGGGCATTCGAGTATAAGGAAAAATATCCGCACGACGGCAACAACATCGTCACTATTGCTGTCAGCGGGAACTCCGTGGCGCCATGGAAGCGCCGCTTGACCAAGGAAGGTCAAGCGAAGCAACACTACGGTTTGGTGATATCAACAATGATACTTACATGGAGGTACACTTTCTATTACGTCACAATAGCCTTTCGTCTGTCGCTTCGGCAAGCAATCGCTGCGTGTTTAGCTCTAGTAACTGGCGATCCACTTACTGTTCGTTCTATACGTTTCGTGCTGCCCGATTTGACCATTTTCGATAATGCCATTGTTAACTCACCACTGCTGCTGTCAGCGGCATCGTTTGACGGGGTCTCTGATAACGGCAGCGCGATACGGTACCGACGTGTTCGAGCGACGAGAGCATCATTCCAGAGCGGACGGGCTGAACGAGCATCGAGTGAATGTTCACTATGGAGGACTGTTGCCTCAATCTCTATCTGTACTGCGACTTCTACTACGGCCATATTGTGCGTATAGTAGTATTGCTAAAGACTGCAACTTGAACAGTAGTTGCAGTAGAGTGTGATACTGAACGATTCCGCATCGAGTCGAGTTATCATTTGTCTCAATCCTACGAACACAACCGTGTAAGGTCCGGGAGCAGGATGGTCAACAGGCGCGCAGACTTAGGCAGGCTGTGTACGTAGTATAGTTACTGTTGAGAAGAAAATTGCCTTTAAGGGAACCATTTGAGCATAGCTGACGTGCATTCGACACTGCCGCAGGCACGGCCTGCTGAACCAATGGTTAGATAAGCATGCTTCCCGTTGACGTCATCTGCTATGCCCTAAAAGTCGCTTGCTTGAAGTGCTACGTCGCAAAGCACCAGCGACAGATTACCACTGCAAACGCTAGTATAGCCGATACAGTGTCATCGCAACATATATGGTCATATCCACTGTATATGCGTCAGACGATGCGTCAGCTATGCGGGTAGATATTGTCTGACCCGGTGAAAAACGTCGATGGCAGCTGGCTGTCGGACGCAGTTCGTACGCTCTACACGACTGCGTGTGTACACAAGCCTTGCACGTAAAAATGTGTCACGTTACAGAGCTGCCTGTACGTGTATGTGTACGTGCACGAAGACGGCGATTTATGGGCTTCTCTTTGGTAATTCGTGGCAAGCTGTGCTTCGCGTCAACCGGCTGCACGGCCCATGCTGTTGATGATATTTAGCAGTCTTGGGTAGATAGAAAAACAGCTTTAGCAGTTGTCGATTCGAAGGGGCGTCAGCTAGATAACCTCGAGAAATAGTGAGAAAGAGGAACTTACATGGCCATATGCCTATGCAGCATAGGCGAAATGTTCTATTTTGATTTACGCCGACTTGAACATTCCCTACGAGTATTTGGTTGAAGCCGGTACTGCTATCAATGCTGGTAGTGTTAACGTGGAAGTGACGATTTGGTTAATGATGAACAGACGAAAAGTCCTTTCAGCAACGAAGTGTACGCTCGGCATTTTCCTACTAATAATTTAGTTAAAGTTAACCCTTAGGAAATGGTATGGAATGAGAAACTCCGTCCAAACCATTAGATACGGGCCATCGAACAACGCAGTCGAACGGGGCTGGTTATAGTCGACGATGAAACTGGGCGTACATCGAACTGGAATCTTCAGGAGATATTATCCTTTTACGGTGGGATTTTTATTGACTGCTTAGACGTTTTTCTATCTGTGTCATATATAGTAGAATTGTCGAATGGGTATACCTCACTGTTATACTGTAACAATACTGAAAAGAAAGTTCCTTTGCCAACCGTTGCCATCTGTCGGATTCAGATGGGAAAGTATCAAGTGAACACATGGTTGACAATCATAGGATCTGTTGTTGACTAACTCGAAGACCATAGATTATATCCTACTTCCTGCATATCGTACGCGGATCGCCATGCGGCGCAGAAACGACCGTCCCCTTAGCTCACAGTAAAGGGTCACGTTTCAATTCTAAAATGGAACGCGTTCGATGGTTAGTCATATTAATAATTGCTTCGGTTCGTAATAATGTAAACCATCACGACATCAATAGATGACATTGAATCTGCGAAAAAATACTCGAGGGGTCGTATCGAAGGGTGCGCTTTTGACAAGCGTCAGCCCAGTGGTGCACACGAGGTCGTTCGGTGCAAGAATAGGCCAGAGGGCAACACAACAAAGTATTTTCCAAGCTGGTTTGTTTATACCTAGAATTGAGTGTAACCAAACGAGACCGTACTCATCAGCTAAGCTAGTGCTTTAAAAACTTCCATCAGGGCTGCCTAGACGCTTTATTCACAGCATAAATTACATTCAATCATGCGTTCTTGATCCGATCAACGAAATGATACGATCTAGAGCTGTGGGTTAGTGGGATTTACGCACGACCGAAGTCGATATAAACTAAATAGAGCCGCGAATGCACCAATACCACTATAATAAGAGAAAAGTAAACAAATACTAATCTTATCTGAGCTAATGATCCAACTGTGTCCTGGGTATTTCAGTAGTTACGAGATGATGTATCACTAAAGTACGTAGTTAACTGTCTCACAAGACTCAGGACATTGCTGAATATCTAGATAGTCGCATCTCCTTCCAGGGGTGTGGAAGTTGAAGTATGACTTACTCAGTGTCGCGGAATGCCTCAAATTACCATGTACCAAGCCTTTAAAGAGCTAATTGTGGGATTACGCAAAAAATAATCAACGAAGTATTATTTATTGAAGATATTTTCAGCGACTTAACGCAATGTATGTGCAGCTGATGCTTCCCCTTACGTAGGCTTACATTTCAGAAGCATATTCATTCAAAATAGGTAAGCAGATCGGTTCAGCTGTCTCGTTTAGCTAAGGGGCAACAACTCCTAAGCTTTTCCACAAACAATACTGCGTCTAGTAAAAATTTACCACATTTATTTGCAACATTCTAGATGAAGTTAGGAAGGTTAATTGGCCCTAACTGGTGAAGAAGGTCAACTTGAATAGAAACTTTCGCATAAATAACACAGCAGCTTTGTCGACGAAATATCGGCGCTCGAAAACATAGAGGATAATTGTATGGAGCTATTTTTTTTTTACGAAACCCAGAATAGACTACTAAGCCTAAATTAGAAGTAACTTGCTTCCCATCATGCAAGTTACAGAGTGTCTGCAACATGCTCACTGCATGTACGTTTCAATCTTATCAATTGCCATCAAGTCTCAGAACAATTTAGTGGGTCGACTCGGGAGGCAGCTGCTTCACGTTTTAACTCGATTTCTTAGCCTGATTAATGTATGTGCAGTATAATTTTATGGTAGATTTTGTTCATAAGCAATAAAAATAAACCGACGATATAAAGTGAGCCTGGGATAGCCTGATAGGTTGAAGTAGACGCTCTATGTGGCCTGCATCTTGAATTAATATACTATGTGTATACAATGTTTCCGAATATTCTATACGTATAAGGCAGCATTATTTTTTACGTATTGGAATTCAATCTATTATTATTCCTTTCCCGGGCGCTCGTCTTTCACTCACTGTTGCCATCTACGCTCACACTCGAAGTCCCACTGGAGCCTCTACAGAATCCAGTCACTCACTGCCTGTGTTTCCTTCCACGCTCCTGAATTATGATGCTCCGCTGCAGACAACGAATCGATTACATTCGCTTATGGTCAGGCTTGCATAGTAGTTCAATGGTCTTTTTCCCGGTGCACTCTCCGCAAGATCATTCTCGACCGCTTGCTGAGTATATACTCATATGTACTATGTATGTACGTAGAGTCAGCTAGTTGTAATCGCAGCAAAGTGTCTCCATGCGATATTTAGCCTGGCTCTTTGCATCTCTCTCGATTTTTATCTAAATGAAGCCTATGGCCAGCATCGTCGCATCACGAAGGCGACGAATCCTGTCCTGCATCTGGGGTTTAAAGACGACACAAACTCAGATTAGACATACTGAGCTAAATAGAAGTAGGGCCCGACCTAGCGCCTGTGTTTCCGCTCTATCGTCCTCTAGGTCTTAGATAGAGAAAGCCATCAACGGAATTTTTGTCAGCGTCGCTGTATTGTTGTCACCCGCAGCTCTCATGTTCCACACTTTAACGTTTGTGTTCTTCGTCCACTACTGTGTAGGTCGCGGCACTTCTTATAAATTCACAGTGAACAAAAAACACGCAGGGGATAAGGGTAAAGCACTCTGGGAAGCGTCCTGGACATCGTGTCGATTGACAGGACACTCCTATCTGCGTAATGTGGCCGAGAACGGCTTGCATAGCGACAAGCGAACAACGATCTGTTGACAGTCTTGTACAATTTTCAGTCTAGTATGCCTTGCAAGGCTAATGCAATGTAAGGTAATATATGAATGGTAGGGTAAAGTTATTTTTGTTTCCGGTCCTCACTCCGACATTGGACTGTTTGGGAATCGACAATCACACTTACTGTATTGCCCAGAAGGAACGCCTGTCCGTTTGTACATGCTTATTACACGCATCGATTGAAATGTATCTACAAGTAGAAGTTGTTACCGATATTTCATAGCAAGTTCAAAAAAGTTCCACCAGTCTGTTAGCAAAGATAAGCGATAGAAGCGTTGAAGTAGCGAACTCTGGTAGTTCGTATATAAGTAATGTACATTTAGCTGGAAATAATGCTTGTCACCTCCACAGAAAATTCTACAGCTTTTAATGGTGCATGAGTTTTAATCGTATATTTCTATATAACTTGCACAAAAACAAATACAGTAAGGATTTACAGGAAGCCTATTTATCGCTTGGATGCAACATATCATGATACGTAGCAAGCGCATACGATTGATATGTAAGGCACTCGTCCTCCTACGTTCATATACGTACACATTCAGCTTCGTCGTATTCGATGCTAAGGATAAACTTGTTCCCAGCCGGTTGAGCAAGCGACGATGGCTGCAGTAGAGTGCAGGCATCCCACCCGTCGGGGCTCGAACACCAACGCCGTATGCAATTTTCTACCCTCGCAGTAGCGTTTTGCACGTCTTACTTTATGTCTTTATAGCGAGGCACCATCTATATCTGCAGCTTCGGCCGCATCGGCCACATCGCGTATACCGCGCACGGAGTGGTTTGTCGGTTCGGAGACCGAACAGATCGAGCAGCCGCCCGCCAGCCGCCGCCTGCAGAATGCCCTTGCTGCTAGAGAAACGCCGTATCGGCAGTTCTTGGGAAAGCATAGGACTCAAAGCCCATCGGAGTAACTATCTCTTTCTTAAGCTCGAGCAGCAAGCGACGAGGAAACGCCATAATCGTCATAATCACCACTGCGTCACCGTTGGGGTGTGAGCCCACTAACGGAACCGACTAATTCCGCGGCAATCGCAACGATCGTCCGCAGATTGCCCGACCCACGACATCGTCTACGACGGTTGCTCCGCTCCATGTCGGATACTACTTTGACTAATCTATGCCAACTGCCCTGTGTTCCTAGCTAACACAATTATATATATGTATGTATATAAGCCTATTGAATGGCCATCACGTTAATTGGGTGCATGGACAGCCGGCGTGGTCGAGGTAGGTAAAACAGAGAGTGCAGTTCATGAGGAGGCTGTAGGAAAAGAGAATGTCGGCGATAGGTGTTGGAAAGCACCGCGTTTCAACAACAGGCATTGCCCGCTTGGTCGGTGCATATAATATATATGGTAGCAGCAGAGATAGCTGCGTGAGCCACAAACGGTAGACGTGTTTTACTGCTCAGTGATGGCGTCTATTCAATCTACAGCAATGCTTACGATCTTTGCCCCGAAGGCTGGGGCTACAACGAAATGTTTAGGCAAATACTGCTTATTTTGCTGGGTTTCAAATAGCACTCGAACATAAAGTTGGAAGAAAGGAAATGGGTACCTATCCTACTCGGGGCACCTAATACGCTGACCATAAGCAGGCCAGTTCAATAAATGCGACCAGCCGGCTGAGAAGGACTAGCCAAATAGTTCTAGTATCTGTGTATCTTGGAACGAATACGTGGACAGGCATTGTAATCGTCGTAAAATAGGATACAGTAGTTTATGTGATCCCGTAATAGTCCGCTGGTGAAAGTGATTTCGCTTCAGCTTATAGATTTACTCGAAGGTTCTTAGCACCGATCACGACAGTAGAGTATCCACCTTAGACAGCACCTTTCGCCAATTCGGAAACATACTGTTATATTTTCTGAAATAATAAGCTTTTATATAACAACCAATTTCTCGCATCCATAGAGTCCCATATTTCGTTTGTAGAGGGAATGTAATATAAACTGCATGTGTGATTAATCTTTATATGTGCTTTTTATCGATTGAATAATTTCGTTCGAACGAAGGACGGATACGTTACGGCATTTAGGAAGGGCAGGTCAAGCCTGCGTAATTGGATCGTGCGTTTTGTCTGTCGCGTACGAAAGGCCAACGATGGCCGTGCGACGGTGCGTTGATAGAGAGCGACAGAAATATACATACTCAGTGCCACCTAGCGGAATACAAAGCAAGCAGCTGGCAGATACGCACACAGCAACTTCACAGGGGCTTCATAGCAGACGACGAATTGTCATACCCAACATATTCCCATAGCTCTAACTACTATGATGTTTTTCCGTTTGACTCGAGTCGTGACGCGTGCCAATGTTCAGATCGCGATCACATAAGCATACTAACTACATGTTTGTGTGCGCCTTCTTCTCAACTCTTTCTCGTTCTTGTTTGTCTTTTTTTGCAGCACCTTTTACGAAGCTGGCAATAGCAGAAACACCAATTTACTCACGCCAACAAAAAGTGGTGAGGGCGTCTTTCAGTCACAAACAGCAAGTGTAGGTCACTGTTGAACAAGTAAGCGGTTTGCTGATGTCGCGATCGGCACACGACAACCGATGCATTGGTAAAAAAAGACCAAAAAAAGCTGTGATCGGGCTATACGGATGGTATTTTACCATCATGTCCATATACTAAATAAATTTAAAAAACTAGCTGATGTAACTTTTCGAAGACTCATGTCTTTCTATTTTTTACTCGTCAGTGGCAGATGCGACAGCTGTAATGTGAGACATGCCGAGGCAACGATACGAACCGACGAATCGTTCATCTTGGCCTTTCCAGAGAACGTAACGGAACCTATTTGTTATAGCTTCGTTTGCGTTTGTGGATATGCCCCGACATAGTTATTAAGAACAGTTTTTTGAACGACTATACACCTGTCAAATTCTTGAAAGTACTCTTACGTTATTGTCATATCGTTTAGATAAATGCGCGCTCGTGGATTTGAATCGGCGACTTCTGGCGGACCTGGTAGACGAATATTGCCTCCATGGTGACTGGTGAGCTAGTGATTAGAGAAAAGAAAGAAAGCAAAGGGAAAGATAGTCCCCGAAAACATCGATGGCCATTTTCCGCTCACAGCGCATTAGTTTGTTGTCAAAATGGAACAGGTTCGTGTTAGGGAGAGACGGAAACTGCCCCTGTAGTAGCAAACATGAAACTAAGAGAGTTTCCATCGCCACCATCATAAGTTAAAGGCTCCTGGCAACAATTGGCTGTGACATCGTCGTGATTCGTTCTGCACTGCCACACTGTGACCGGTCAACGAAACGAAACGAAAAGACAGTGTCGAACACTCATCAAAATCACCCTTTACCCGAAATACTTCCAATCTATTTGCACCGATGTCAGTTTCCGTTTGCCTGTATGGTACGGAAACATTAGAAGAAAGACACGGTAAATAAGTAGAGATTTTTCTGAATTGTTCGGCCTTGTATGGGAATTTACCGTGTCTGCATCAAATCTAACGCTGTACTTAAGTGGGCTAGTGCAACCCAACTTAGATGGCGTTCCTGTATAGACAGTTATTGTGTCTTCTAGGCCATGACCAAACATTGTGTTTGTACATTAAAAGCTACGGCTGGAAAGCTATGGAGATTGTGACGATGTAGTCCTGACTAAAAACAACATAGAATATGATTATTGTACAGAGCATTTTTAGACTTCGTCCATGTTTCGGTGTCGCTTACCAACGTTGTATATACATTACTGATCAGTCTGTTTTACACATTTCCATATAAATGGACAAGGGGGAAGTGTGTAGGGCCATAAAAATTCGGTCGATAAAAAACTTACTGTCGAACTCAATTTATCACGTATTAGGTCCTTCATCACCACCCACGCGGTACGTTTGTCTATCCACGTACTATGTATTGCCAAACAAACGAAATCCTTAGCTACTGCAGGCTTCATCATGATTATCGTTCTAACTATCATCATCATGGCTGAATAGTAGCAGTAGACCCAGAGGACAGTACACTATGATGCTGTGACTTTCTGCACGAAACTCACTCTGAAACTAGCATTTTAGATAGATTGAGCTAGACCGTGTTGCTTACCAGTTGCCCAACATTGCTCTTGCTTTACATCCTAGACGAATATACCACTTGCTTACAACATGAGTACGATAATGTCTTCGTAGGGCATCCTTTGTTCAATGAAGTACCTATGCCCACCGTCTGGACAGGGATGAACTGTGGCGTGTCTGTGTAGGAAGCGAGAGTATCTTTGTAGAAGGACTTTAAATCCTATGCTCGATTGAGGTGTGTGAAACAAAAAACTGGGCGCTGAGTGAGATCGAATTCGCTTTGATTTCAGTTAACCTCGGCTGTGTCGGTGAACCACTGACAGCTCCGCCCAAGGAACTTGCATATTAGATTTATACTTATCTCACTACTTTCGATGTGGCCGATTAACGGAAAAAAAAGCTGGCAAGGTGCATGTGACAATGAAAACACATATTGTTTCCTAATTTTTAAATGGTAGACCGCTTGACGACGAATGATAAGACCGATATGATTCATTAACCAGTTCCTTTGCTTCATTTGACAATTTCCAATTATAGCAGGTTTGTACACGAAGAAGCGACTAGCGACAACGCTCTGGTCGAAATATACATTATTGAACGTAGAGACTTACTCAGTTTAGCCGTCTTGAAGATTTTACAACACCCGTAGAAGCCGCTTGTCGGGTTTTCTTCTTCAATAGCTGAAGAACTGTCTTCCCCAGCGGCCTTGTGCATGTGGAGAAGCTCAATTGACGCTCTATTGGGGTGTCACGTTTTGCCTAAGCCCGTTCAGTATTACGTATCCTATTGCAGCTAGCCTTCTATTATTAGCTTTTATTTATCACAGTGGATATTGGGGCGATTTCGGGGACCTTTGGGGATACCCTTAGTGATGGCAATGATTCAAAGGAAGAAGCCAAACGCAAAGTGGCGAAGGGACATGTATCGATGCCAGTGTAAATTAAATTTTGTATCATAGCAATTACACCTTTCCATCTGAATGAGCCCTTTATGGTCGGTCCCCACTCCGCACAATTCCCACAACTATTTTTTCGTTGTACGGAGAATACACTCACGACCCCGATACAACAGGTCGTCCCAAGCTTGCGTCACATTTTTTTGCCGGAATTTCCAATACACGCGGAGTTAATGTCGTTGCCTCGTGAACATACAGTCGGTACATCATAGTGGTCACTTTGTCTGCTGACCTAGGCGTTGTTTTTTTTCTATAGCAGTGTTGTATTATGGTCGGTACATTTCAGGTGAATGGGATCAATTGCCTATACAAACTTACAGATAAACACATAATACAGCTGAAGAGTAGCATTCTGGGACCGCATTCACTTGGCATTGTGTTCAGGTGAAAACTCACCGAAAAAGTTATAATCATGACAGAGTCTCATCGTAAACAGTGGACTCGGTTGTTGCTCACATGGGACAACGAGGTAAATTTATAGACTGTGACCAACTTTTGCCTTTATCTTTCTAAAAACGCTGTGTTTCTGTTAAACAAAAAGCAGCCAAAAACCAAGGTTGACGTTTGTTTCTTCGTCTTAATATAACTACGGTACACACATTGCCTAAGAATACTTGTCCATTGTTTTCAATCTCAGTTTGAAATTATGTCTGCATTCAAGCAGACGCTTGCTCGTACAATCTAGCACGTTGGTAACGTGGTTTACCACATGTATATGTCTGTAATGTGCAAAAACATCATTTCACATTGTGCATTGTTCACAGGATGGAAAGATTTAAAAATAAGTAATCATTGCGTAGATGTTTTTTGACGTCCGAAGTAACATTAGTGGTACGTAATCTAGTGCCGATTAGTTCTGTATGGCGTTCACTATGCGACGTATACATGTAAGCGTTTGGGTTTGCAAAGGCTGCCTTGTCTGGCTAAAAAAAGCCTACGGAACAGTATAAAGTATTGTAGAAAATGTTAGGAGCTAAACAGAGCCGCTGTACAGGGCGTTAGCACGGATAGGAGCGATATTAACGACCTTCTATGTGTTCGTGTCTCCCATTCGTCCTCCACTCACCTTCTCTTTTATCTGTAAGAGGCTCCGCCACTAAAGTAGACGTCTTTTCTTCTCAACCTTACATCCCCCAACTCCCCCCGCCCTTTGCTCTTATCCCGCTGTTGGTGGTAACGTTGCCACAGCTCCCCTGAACCTTTGTGCTGATGCCCCCCTCTACTCGGCGTTTCAGGCTCTCATTTCTAGCTCCTCCTGTTACCGATGCCATCCTTCCTGAGTCCTTCGCTGTAGTTGAGTTTCTTCGAAGTGTTAGGTTTTTACCCTTTAGGAGGCGAGTGCTACTAGTAAACGCTAATAGCAGCAACGTTTCTTCTGTTTGTGAGTTCCGTCAACTTGCTCTTGCTGGTTGTTTTGGTTGACTAGTGGTTCCTCCAGCTTTCTCTGTGGACGACAAAGGACACCAGGTCTTTCGCGCTTTTTTCCCCAATCCGTGTCCTACGATAGAGTGGGTTGGCCCAGCGACCTATGCCTTGTCTAGTTGTGTACGCAGCTGTAACCCTACTGCTTACATTGATGTCCCAAATCCCACTCAACCCTACCAATAACCTAACACCTAGAACTGTCCGAGCTGCGCATCGTTTTCCCCAATGGCGTGGCATTTACAAACTTCCAGCAGCGACGCGTGAGGACTCAGCGTACAGAAAGAGCTAAAAGATATAAGTAGTGTCAAGGAAGAAGGCTAACTATAGAAGGGTCTGGCCGATACCTAATTACAGCCTTTGCATCTGTCCTATGAACAGAACAAACAGCTATACGTCGGCCATAACGTTTAGTTGCTAATTTGCCGTTATTCTTGTTGTAGGGTAACTACCACTGAAATTATAGCCATATGTGAAGTTTTCAATTGTAGTGAACCATACATGAGATGAAGCTCTTAAACGATGGGAACGCGCAAAGTATTACCTATCGCCAAAACTGAAATCATATTTTGGATTGAAAATTGTACATTTGTAAACTTGAAAAACTTAATTATTATCAGCTTCCGTATGGAACAAGAACCTTTAACGGTTAACATAAGAAAAATATACATACATCGCTAACGTAGTAGGTTTTTTGCTTCGTTCACGCCCTACGAAATTAAATGCTATATATTTTATGTATAAAGTCTCGGAGATATTTAGTCGCTCGATTCACCTAGAAACACCTGAATTATGTGGTTATTATATATGGAAGGAACTACTGAAAATCGCGCTTTGACAAACGATTATTTGAGTGTGTAACGGCTCGCCTTCGGAACATATGCGTACGTAGAGTCAGCGTGGACCTTACCAGGATTCCCGTTTTCTTCAATCGTCTAACGGTAGAATGTGCTCGTATGTCCGTGTGTAAAAATTATGCGTGTATAGGGAATGCTACTTAGATCTGCAACTCCCATCAAATTTCCCATTCGGTGTGTCTGGTTCACAAAACGAGTTAATGCCGTGCCCAGGTGTGACTTAATTTAATTTTAAGCAGCAAAACAATCTTGCTATTGCTCTGTTAATAAATAGCAAAATTTAATCTCGAAAAGAACCGTAGCAATATTTTCGAAAGGAAATTTACTTTTTGAGCCTGTGTACCTACCGGCGTGCCTGCTTTCATCGTCTTGTTCTTTTTCGAACCCCTCTTTTGCCTTTTACACTTTTGATTTCCTCATCTCCGGAAGAAGTAGTGGTGGAGTTATGGCTAGCTGCGCGCTCTGAAGTAGCGGTTGCAATCGCTCGTTCAAAGCAACGATGGCAGGCGAAACATCTCTGAAGGCGGAAAAAGCTTGAACAACATCTTTCTCTCTGCTCGGTTCGCTGCTCTGAGCTGTAGCTCCACGAAAGGAAAAGTCATGGTTTAGGATGGCAGAGCGATGCGACGGTGGCGACAGTAGCAATAGCGGTAAGGGCACGTTGTCTGTCGTAACAATATGTCGCAGCACGGCCTCGGCAGCTCCTTGTTACTGCGCGCCAATTTTTCCGCATTAGCCAGCAATTCCTGAAGCAGTGGCTTCTACACCTTCCACACGTTCTCCTCCGTCCGTCTCCATGAATCTTCCTCGCCGCTCCTTAGGTTTGCAACGCGCTTACAAAGATCGTGCGCCAGTTCGTTCTTACGCTCTGATTTTTCTATTCCATTCTTCCGAAACATACGTTACACTATTCTTTTGCTGCCTTACATTTTTCTTTTTCTTGTCAGAGTTGCCTCAGCCCTCTTCCTTTTTTCCTCTTCATAATATTAACTCACTGTAACGCCATCCATTCTCTCCACAGGTAAGAGCGCGTTGCGACGCATCAGGGCGAGCGACCAAGCAAAATTCAGAGAGCAAAGAACGAAAGACACCGGGACTCGCCAGTCCCTTGCAGAGAAGTCCGTTACATCCACTGCTGCAATGACATAACATCACCAAATCTGGTACCGCGATCACGACCGGCGTCGCTGCACTGACAATACATATAATAGTAGCTCGTATGTGGAGGGGATATGAGTTCGGCGGCTGCCATGTTCGGTGACGAACACCGCTCGAACACGCAGGTGAATGCTGAACTACTAGTCGTTACAAAACAAACGCCTTGTGAAAGTGACGTTTGACTGAGTCGGTCGAATGTGATGTGCTGGGTATCCGTGAGAGGTGGGTTTAGGTGTGTGCGACTTCATCCCGTACAAGCAAAGCGTCCCAGCTAGCCCAGTTGGGATGAGACCAACCAAGAGTGATTCGAGCGTTGGAGCAAGTCGGTGTTTCGACGAGCAAACCCCTTGAAATAACTGCCTACCTTTTCTCATGACACTTGGGACCCAGACGACAGATCCGACCTGGAATCAGAAAGCGGAATGTAACTGCCTTTAGTTCTATCGCGGGACCGCGGGTGCCAGTCGAGATGTCGCCCGATATCGGGCGTTATAGTGACATGTTTCTTGACATTTTTAAGGCAGCCCACTGAAAAGATTGAGTGGGTTTTCGACTGCTAAGAAGAGCTGTTTTGTATAGGTTGACATTCAAAACGTTCGCCCGCTCGGCGTATACATATACCTGTTCTGTGTATAGTCTAGCTTAAGCCCATATCATATGTCTCACCGCCGAGGTTGATAAGTAGTTTCGACAAACTTAAGTTTTGCTATTGTGCTCAGCAAGCAATGAAGGAACTACGCATACGTGTGAACAACAAATTATATAAAGAAGAGGACCAAATATTTTATTAAATACAGTATAGTTCCTAAACCACTCAGTTATTCATGCACCTTTTGTTTAGGTTTAGCTTGTTTGCCTGAATAGTCTGCCGGCATGTCCTATATTTTAGATTCTACAGAAAAATCATCAAGTACTACATATCGTTTACGCATCGTTTGGATGCCTGCCCGTTAGTAATAGTGTGGTGATGGCAGTGCTCAGGTGATAAGTCGCTGAAACGTATCTGCTCTGTGTCTGGCGTCGGGTGACAGGCCCAAAATGCAGAACATCAGGAAAAAAATTCGCACGTCCTTTGCTGACCGTTGCAGAGAAGTTCGCCGCACGCGTCTGGGATGGAATGACGGGTTTCACCTCCGCAAGCTGCATGTATCTTGCTGCCGGATCTAACGGAAGTCCCGCAGATCCGTCACTGTCACTCGGTAACGCTAGGCCAGGCCGAACGTTGCCGTTTGATCAGGCCACAATACCTGTGACATGCTAAACTCGAAAGGACATGCGGATGATTCTGATATCCAACCGACCGTAAACCGAACAGTATATAGTGAGTTCAATAACATGCTGGCAAGCTAGTTCCTATATCAACGAGTTGCATAAAATGCATTTCATCCTTTTATAGGGCTATATATTAACACACCTATGATAAGATTTGGGTATTGGGAACATCAGATGATGTGTACTAGCTTTCTACTTTATTTAATGTAAAGCAAGGTAAGTAAAGAGAAGCCCGTTCTTCGAGTATCTAAACGAGTAAAAACATGTTGCACGTTTGCTTAGACTGAAATTTGAGGTTGGCTCTCGTGCATGCCTTGCAGATAGTAGCAGATTATGAGGCATTACTCGGCCTTAATGCACTACAACATCAAACCGATGAATTTTTTCAAAAAGGTCCCATGCGTGTCCTATCTCCTAAGGTTGGATGGAGTTTTCCAACCAGATGACAAACCGTACTTGAAATTGCTATATACTTGACTGGTGTAAATAACTCTTAATTTAGTATGTTCTGCTTCCCCTGAAATTAATCATACTAATTTAGCCTGTAAAGCGTGATAGCACTTCCGACTAAATTAGCTTAGCGTAGAATCCACGAAACTGTTCGTTGAAAAAAACAAAAATAAATGATGTCCGCTTGCTGAACAGAAAAACAGAAACAAGAACAGGTTAAATTTTACAATGCGCAAAAAGCAGCCTTACTCGAGTTCTTTCACTCATTATCATTCAGGGTGTGATCCCGATTAACTCACCCCATACTCGATACTTAGTGGACCAACGACTAGAACACATTCCAACGAGAATCAGATTCACCGAAGGATGACCGCGGTAATTGCTCTACCCCCACTGAGTTTCGTGCGATACAATCAATGCGCCCACTGGACCTCTGAAGTGACGTTTCCTTTTTAACCGACGGCGAACACTGATCCTTTGCTTGCGGCCCATTTGCGTGGCCCGACGATCTCATTTGGAAGTAGAGATCATATTGCTATGATGCAGTGAAGCATCCACCGTAACGGTACCTAGGTGTCCTCCACCCGAGCGCCCGTCGTTGACTCGGCCTTTCTACGGACAAGATGCTAAAAAGCGAAATCCGGACCGAGTTCAAAGCCAAAGAAGACGTTCATGCTATCAAATTTATGGGGCGAGTTTTGCATTCTATCAACTTCCCGCCCCACATCTCCTTTGCTTTTTTTTTTGTTCTCTCTCTAGCATCTCCAGCCGCTCTCCTTCGTTATGGCCCTGAAAGTGATACTGTGGGTTTCAACTGCCAGCCATGGCGAGGGCTATCGGCAGACACTTTCGATGAGGAACACGCCGAAACGAAAGTACAGCGACTCAGCTATCGGTGTCCACCTCCCAGCGATTCGTTGCAGGGCGTGCGTCCCGCGCCCGTGACGCAAGCAAAGTATTGTTCGAGATGACGCGACCACCTCGTAAATTGCCTATTTCACTGCTATTTTATCGGTTCCGTACAACACTGGCACTCAACTAGCAGCACTAAGAAATATTTTAACAAGCTAGCCAAAGCGGGTGTTCCCCTCGCCATTTAGCATTTCTGCAAAGAATCTTGAAAAAGGCCTTGGGAACAAAACGACCTACTATATGGGAAGGGCATTGTGGCCGACTACGCCACCTGGTATGTGAATGTGAGCGAAAGAAAAACTGTTTTGGAATTGGCAAATATTCTTGGCAATGTCTGTCGTGTTTTGACACACGCCTAGTGAACATGAATGGTTTCCGGCCACAGGAAATCGAGTCGATCTGTGTTGCATCTGTGCGGTCCGACCGCTCACGGCTGTTTAAGGCCTTTTTAAGGTTATAGCTGAACTTGCGATGTCGACACTAAATTTAGCGCTGTTATGAAATGAACAATCTACTGATTTTGTCCGTGGCAGTTTAGCAAGGCGATATTTGTCCAGTTAATCTAATAACTCGCCTTTTATCTCTTTACGTTATTTCTCTTTGTCG
>NW_019212924.1:0-127232 GCF_002532875.2 Varroa jacobsoni
ATTCTTTTAGTAATACTCTCTAATTGTTTCAGTTTCTATATCGGAATCCAGGGCAGGCAATCTTAGAGTCTTAATATTTGTTTACCTTCACCCGGGTGGCATTGCTCTACTGCCGAGAACCCTAGTGGTATTATGAGAGGACCCGTGCAAGGTACAAGTTGTTGATAGGGTAATTTTTCCTTATTTTTTTAAGATTTATGTATAACTTATGTTACAAATCCAGTTGTTTTCTGTCCTGGGAAAGGACTGATCCGCGGAGTCATAGTAAAAGGTATTATCGAATATGTAGAAGAGTGTCATCTCTACGAAATCTATGTCGTCCACAGCGTCCTCCTGTTATGATAATAACAATATATAATAATAATTATAATAATTGTAGGGACAGTCTTTGCCCCCGTCATTTTTCTTCTTTCTATTAAAGTGTGTGACTGGCTTTTGTTGTTAATGATATAGTCTTCTCTTTTTCCCAGTATCGGTTTTCCTTTTTGTTTCCAACTATTTCTTTCTCCCTTTTTATTTTTAGTATGGCTACTACACTACATATGTACATTCACGAGCGCGCGGGCCGGCCGCCGGCATATAACATCATTTTTTTGCCATTGAAATCAGCATTATTTGCATCGTTGCTGTGATGTTGTTCCTCCAGTATGTACCGTCCTTTTTTGCGCAATTTCGTTAAAAATTCGTATTCTTTCTTTCTCTATGAAAGCGAAGTACTCGATGAAGAAGGTGCCACCTGAAAGAAAAAAGCAAAGCAAATTCGCTTACTTTGGTAACATATAGTTCTCTTTCCGAGCCTTTTTTTCCGAGCCAAAACATATTTTTTATTTTAAATAAACTTAAACCCTGTCACAACAAATTTGATATATATATATGCAGTATGCGATTTCAAATGTGACCTGTTTGAATTGAATAAAAGTACACAAAGATTATTTTTATAACCTGAGTTGCAAGCTTACCTCCCGAAGTTGAAAATGATCGTAGACGTCCTTGAGATCATTCATCGAGTACTCCTCTAGAACAACATATTCATGCAGGCCTGGCGAGGCCTTGCGCGCGCAGTAGAAGCAATGGACCTCCATCCGCTTGGAGAGAGGGCCCAGACCGTGACCATCAACTCCCGGACGGGTCTTTACAAACAAGATGTTGAACACCTCCGTCTAGAACACGTAAGAAATCCATATTATCAAATTATGTATTATTAAATTTAAAATGGCCGGAGACTTTTTCCAAGCATTACCAAGTTCACCACCAGTATCCTTTCTTCCTGTAAAATGTTTACTGATAAATCTTGGAAGCTTGAAAAGCCTTTTTCGCCCACCCGGAGATGCTTAAATGTTTCATGTATATCGCAGAATAAAGTTACAGCTCCGGTTTAGATAGCTATTTCATGAATGATAATTAGACTTCATTGACAATCGTTCAAACGATCGTATTTAGCGTAGCTAACATAAGCTTATTAAAGAGAGATATTTAGTATGATAAAGATAGCTTATTAAAGAATCTTAAATTAAGAATTTCGATGAATGTTCCTACATTTGAACTATATTATTAAAAGGTTACCCTAAAATAATTGGTGTGTAGCATTTGCACTCACCTGACACAGGGTACAATAGTACGTGGGCTCACTGCGCGCTTTGCCGTGCCACCGGACGTCCTTGCGTAGTCCACGTAGCCACTCGCGCAAGAGAGCACAATGGCAGAGACTTCGCGCCAACACGTCGCGCAATAACCGAAAGAGCCGTTCGTCTGCCAGCTGTAAATTACGCGCCAAATTCCAGCTGAGCTGTTGCATGGGAACAAGAGAACGGATGCCATGTAAGCGGTTCCATTCGTAACGCTCAATCGCGAGCAGGTACTGATCGGCGCATAGCGGACCCACGTTCCACGAGATGTTATTACACCATCCTAAAAATGATGAACAAATTAATTAAACAAAGGTACAAATAACTAGTACGATACACGTTTGTCCCGGAAATATTGATAATTCATTTTGATAAAAACGTCTCTTTTTTTTTCGTAAGACGACTAATTATGAACCAACACCCTGCGTTGTTCGGAAGCATATTCCACCCTTACAGTTTTTTCTGGAATATCAAGTGGATTTTCAAGGTACTAACCGGCAGAGTACACCCAATGAACGGTGCCATAATTGACATATACAAGATCGCCTGGCCGCTGTGTAAATCGGTAAACAGGTATATGATGAGCTGTTAGATCTTCAGGCAACGGCCACCAGCTGTCTCCGTCGAAGCGGACATGTGCTCGTTCGCACAAGCGGTGCACCTCTCCCCAGTATTCGTGAGGTGTCGCAAACCACTCACAGTCTCCCGGCCCAATATTTACGTTTACTGAACAGAAATTGTTATGCTCCTGGTGACCAGTGGTCCGTGCTCCCGGCACTTTTAGGTGTAATTTCACAGTATTGACTCCAATCATTTGTCGCCCAATGTGCGATAACATATTGCAACCGGATACGACCTTCGTAAAAGGTGGCAGCTTCTGCAGCTCTTGCAATTGTACCCGCCACCGTTTCTCGTCATTAAGATCGACATGACTGCCAAATTTGAGTGTTTTAAACACGGCGCTCTTTTTGGCGCGTTTCGACTTGCCCCCGCCGCCAGCACCTTGAGGACCCCCGACTGTGTTGAACACTCCAAGTGACGAGTTGGAGTCGGAATCGGATAGGTGAGGTTGAGAGCTATTTCCATTGTTGCCTTGCTGCTCTTCGCGCAACTGCTCCTGAAACGACGCGGCTTGGTATTGTGCGTAACGTGATAGCGTACAACGTCCTTTGCCGCTCTCGCAGCGCCACAACTGGGCGCGCCGTTGACCATCCCAGTTTTCGTCGAGGCTCTGCTGTAGTTGGGTTCGCACTTCGACGGGCTGATCAGGATATGCGTCAACCAGGCACTTGGTCGAAAAAAGGCCCAGGTCGAGTTTTAACACTGAGCCAAGATTGCGCACAACCGTGATCGGATTAGAATTACAGAACTGTTGCAACTGCGGCGTAAAAGCTTGCTTCTTATTGTCAAGAAACACGCTAGGCGCCTGAGGCAGGAGTTTATCTCGTGCCAGCTGTGGCGGCCGGGCTGGTGGTCGAGGGGGAGGGCCTCCATAGCCGTGGACGATCGACACGGCAGGCACGCCGTACTTTGACAAGGTCTCTTTGCAACTATGCACGATTTGGTCTGACGTCGCATCACCTCCAAGCAGTTGTGGCACCCGACTCGGAGGTCTGAACGCGATATCAGCTGGCTTACAGCTACGGCTGGTTTCATTTGCATCTGATTTTCCTACAACTACAGCGGCAACTGCTGCATCCGTTTCCATTGGCTCAACATCTTCGTCAGGCAATGGGGGATTAGCAAAAGGGTCCTCAAACACGCGACACGTGACTGCACTAGGTCCAATGCGCAACAACTTGGCAAGCTCGGAGCTCTTTAGCGACGCCACCAGAATCTGCTGACTGGGTCCATCGCTTAGGTCCGCATCTTCGTCCTCGTTAACATCATCGTCGATTCTGCTGCCAACGTCCTTTAGTCTTGGCGCCTTGCTAGTCCCCGTCGCACCGTATACTATTTTCGTGCTTGCAGAGGATGTTGTCGTCGCTGATCCAACAAGGCCATCTTTACAATCTCTTGATTCTTCTTTGGCCCCTTTTGAGCCGACAATCAAGCTTTTATCATCGATAGAACCGTCAGTGTCTGACATCATAGGCTCGTTGGCCTCCTGTTTGACTCCATTTGCTGTTAGCGCGCTGTTCTGCGCGTTCGTGTGCGGCCCCGTTGAACCCGGAGGAGGCTGGGGCACAGCAAATGCTTGTGGGCCGTTAGATATTGACGTCTCTCCCTTCACACTTCCCGCTGGATGCTCTGTATTAGCTTGAAAGGCATATTGTTGTTGCTGTTGCTGCTGTTGTTGCAACTGGTTCTTATGCTGCAACATTAAACGATGTCGACTCTGCAACTGGTGCAACACCTGCCGCTGGTGGGGTATTAGGTTTCCAACATTTGCTTGCAGTTGTTGTAGCATCTGGGAAACAGGTAAATGTTCAGAATCACCAAAAGCACACATATACTTAATCGTCACCATAGTATACTAACTTAAGATACAGTTTTTTTTTGGAAATGGATAAATGCTTATAGCGCCAATAATGCCCGCAATGAACAGTAGTACCTATAGCACAGTAGAGGTTAAGTTCAAATATACTACGAACATGGAATGTATGCGATGAGCTAAAATGAAATACTCAATCTAAAGAGCTGCTAAATTTCAGCTGAATATAAAATGCGGAACTTAACAATTGTTGTGCAGCATTTTAGCCACCCGACACCTAATATGATAATTAATACTTTCCTCTCTTTCGATTTCTAAAACTAATTTAAGACCAAGGCCTGAATTTCCCAAAAGTTTAAATAAATTTTCTCATTGCTCTAAATAGTTTACCTGCATTTCCTGATTAGATAGGTAATACGGAGGTTTTTCCATGCCATTACTTAGCGGTCCATTCATGCCGTTGTACCCTTGTCCGCCCTGAAATCAAAAACCAACGGAGACAACTTCCACTGGTAGGTAAATGCTCTCACCCAAGAATAGATGAATCTTATATGATATTACGTTATTTTCTATATCAGTTTCAATGTACTTCACCTCGACATATTTTTACGATGGCAAAGCATAACCAAGGCAGGTAACTGTGTATGGATTCTGAATGAAATACATTCAATGAGGTGGTTTAATTTCTTACTAAAAACTAGTTGATAGAATAGTCGTTCAAAAACTGTCTTTAGAAACGCAGTATGATCTTTTAGGAAAATAATATTTGCAGCTGTGAATGATCACAGAACGCATGTAGAGTTTGGTTGTCTCAATAACAGTTGATTGTCCAAACGTTAATCATGGATATATTAACCTTCATGAATAAACATTTGATACGTACATACACGTTAGTGCGAAAAAATAGATTTTTTAACAAGGTAAAATTAAAATGTCATGCGTACATCCAAGTTGATTACCGAAAATAATAGTATTAATATAAATGTTCAAGATTTGACAACATTCGAGGATGATCGTAAACACAGCTAGGAGCTCGAATTTGTATACTGGTAATGCACAAACCCTATGAGGTTTTTAAATAAAGAAATGTAAATCAAATTGATATAAAAATATAAATAAATAAAAATAAATAAATAAAATGTATGTGCTTATTCTACTCAGATTCCTTTGACAAGTTTTTTAAGGCTATGAATGTTCTGATTACTGGTACTCAAATTTAGCGTATATGAAACATAACCGAAAGACGACCGAATGAAGGTATTACTTCAATGCCTTCGATGTTAGTAAAAATGACACTTTAGTTGTAGGCCCAGCATCCCACAAAAATGGTTGTGTTCATCAAACTGTTATTGCTAAGCGCGCACCTGTCCATGGTGTCCCCGTTGTAGCGCAGTGCCAAAGGCATGAGCTCCTTTGTGTAACAAACTCTGCTGTTGTTGTTTTGAGGCCATTTCTTGCGAGACCGGTATATTCCAAGCCTCTTCGATACAAGGCAGTTGTCGAGCTGGCTTGCTTCCAGGAGTTCCAGTTCCGCCTGAGCTTGAGGTTCCACTTGAGCCGCCTGGCGAACTGGACGATGACTGTAACTGGCATTGTAACAACTTCATTCGCTGACTCAATACCGCTGCAGACAGAACAGATACGTTTTTTTGTTAGTTTTGGATAAGTTTTTTTTTTTTTTTTACTGTTTCCGCATTACCACATTCTTTATGCTTACAGACGGATTCTTAGATTTACTCGATGAAGAGAGTAATCTAGATAATAACGCGGGAGTTTTGGTTCTGGCATAATATGCTCAGCTGAGCAAAGATCCAGTTTTACAAATTGCATTTCTCTGCATTAACGGCATACTATCTTTTGCGTTTAGGCTTACATAAATCTGGTACAAAGTGAAATATAATTTGAACCGACTTAATGCTTTGGGGATGAGTTTTGTTACTGAGATACACCGTATTCAGTGTGTTAAGCTTATGCAAAGAGTTTGTAAAGGAGTGCCAGATAAGGAGAACTTGAACTGGAATCCTGCAGTGATGTGGTTTTCAATATTGCTCTGGCTGTTTGTCAAATGCAACAGGTGAATAACAGACTAAACTGAACAAAAATGCTTTCGTTTTATATAAATAATGACCGATTCTTCTGAATACGGTTACGCCATGAGATGAAAATATACATGAGTTGTTTTCCATTTTATAGAAAAGTCTAGTGGAAAACGCGTTTTGTTGTTTTCTATTATTAATTCCTAAAATAAGCAATATATATATATAGAAATTGACTTGTTATTACGATTTTATTTTTGATCATAAATAGTACTATCAAAACGTTGATTTTGAAATCACATTCTGCCTTTTCTACAACGAAATGATCGTGTGTTACCATTAGCACAGAGCTGTGATTATTCTTAAACATATAAAAACATATTCAAAAATTTTATTAGCCCTAAATCTTCTGTGAGCTTATTTGTAAACAAAACCTTTAGAAAATTTACAATGTTTCTAGCTATCGCAATAGATTGCCACTCTACTTAAAAAAATTCAGATGTCACACTAATTGCATTGCTTTTTAGACCGAATCGTTCTAATATTATCTGCAAATCTGTTACTTTTTCAGCTTCGTTTTCCTACTTTTTTAATTTAGAAAATAAAAAATATTTTTCTAATTGTGATAAATGAAGTACGCAGATTAGAAGCAATAACATGAAACAAATTTTCAGGAAAGTCTCTTCTTTTCTCTATTTATAAATTGTTTGGAGTCTGTGTGCGAGAAGGTCATCTGGATAAAGAAACGCAATAAAAACTGAAATCTTCTTCAGGGATCCTCTTGACTTCCCTTAAATTACTTCAATAGCTTCATATTTATAAAAATCTGCGTCGTTTTCATATAATGGTCCGTTTCAATGCTAATTATCTTACCTATCTTTTGTTACAATTACCGGTTATCATGGTGGTGACCAAATATAGAATCTCGTGGAAGAAAATCTCGGTTTAGCATTAACTCCAGTCGAACCGCCATCCCGATAGATAGAAAGGAAGAACCGATTATCGACAACAAAAGCATAAAAAGCTAAGCAAAATTATCGTCAGTTAACTTGTCTCTTGTTAACACCAAAAAGTCCGCGTTTTTTTTTTTAATACAAATCCAGAATTATATTTAGCGTAGATCTTAGAACATTTGTGGCTAAAGATCGTGTCCATGTGGACAAGCAGAAGTTATACCCATAACTTCTTAAAAACCGGTGGTTCCTTTAAGTGTATCGAGGGTCCACATTAAAACAGATTTCTTAAGCCTGTCATAAAGGGTATCCAACATATTTCCCGATTAGTCTGCGTGACACTCTTGCCCTGATACAAATTAACGGCATCGCTAGTATCGTAAAACCGCCGCAGATAAGTCTGCTGTAGAAAGAAGGCCCCCAATTAAATCGCTAGTTTAGCATAATACACTCTGGCTAAATTCTGAAACACTCTTTGCTATACACCATTATTCTTTATTCTTAGTACGCACCAAAACAGAGTGTTTTCCTGAAAAAAAAATTGTTTTAGATATCTATTTCCAGTTAGACAACAATATATACAGCTCAAGTTTAGCTGACACACGTATTGGAATCGACTGGAAAATGATATGCGGCTCGGCTCGTACGTACAGATAAGAGGGCAACACAGGCACCGCACCCTCCAAGCTTTTATTAACATTTGATTTTATAGACCGACAACTTCCTATAATTTCTTGAATACTTGTATGTTTTATCCTTAAGCTATAATTCTTTGATGAAATTTACACTATTTCCGAATAGATGTTTAACATTCAACATTTGCAGCAGCTAACTACAAGGGTATCTCGTAAGTTAGGTGATTTCAAAAACTGTTATTACTTTTTATGAAAATGATTACAAGCTGTATGGAATAATTAATTCTTTATTCCCTCTCAAAATCTTTTTAGTCTAACTGACTGCCGAGCCAAACGCTTAAAGCTTTTCTTTAATGTTCTCATCGTTCAGGACTGCGACTATCCTTCTAGGCGAATTATTTAACCCCAACTAGTTGAGTTTTTTTAACGACAGGTTTCCGCTGACTTCTCCCACCCTTGTGACAAGAAGCGGTCAATCGAACTCCATTGAATCAATGAGTTTAGTTGAGTTCTCGGGTAAAGGAAAGATAATATACAGAAAGGACTGGAACAATAATGTTTCTATTTATTTACAGCTTAATTATAAAGTCGTATCTATATTGATATATTTTCATATAAGCCATGAGTTTCAATAAATTTCCGCATCAAAACCTTTGAAACCCATTTAATATATAGGATTGAAATCCCCTTATTAACTTAAAAAAAAGACATACAAACATTCTTGAAAATATGAGGAAAACATTGCAAAAGATAACGAGGTGCGGCCGCTTTTTTTTGTTTACAGAATCTAAATCTTTGAGTTAGACCGTTCACGAATGCAATAGAATATAACACAATCTTACCAAACACAAAAGTAGCATCGCCTTAATAGATTCGATTAAATCGATAATTTCGTCCATTAATTAGAGCTTACTTAGTATTCGTCCTATTATATACGATTACTATTTTTTAGAATAAAGTCGAGATGGACCTTAAACGAATTTCAATTTTGTGTATATCTTAAGAGTCCACAAGAAATATGTAGAAGAAAAAGAGATATATTATTGTATCAACGATTTTTTTAGTGACCAACAATATAATCTTAACAATAAATAAGTAAGAGCTAGAAGTTTTATGTTCAACAAGAAGGAGATGCTTCGACTAAGCAAGCTTGACTTCATTTACGGAAATGATAGAGATTTGTAATCTTAAATACACCGCCCTATAAATGAAAACAACTTGCTCTAGATTACGTAAATTTTTTTTATAGGACGAATGCGATTTAATTCATTATCCCATCTTAAGTTTTTGCTTTTACTGCTAAATGAAATAAAACCCTAAAGATTCTTCTTAAGAGCTTAAAAGATTTAAATTGTAAATAATTTCGCTTAATAAATAACTGAGCGTATTTTAGAAAATCCGTTAAAAAACATGTTTATAGTATTCTTGAAACTTATTCTGCGCAGAACGATATAACAATAATATTTTTCTAACTAAGCGTATATGTTTTTTCATTCTTCCATTGGCTCTCAATATTATAAGTTATCATATGTAATTCCAAGCTTAAACAAGCAAAATTAAAATTTATGCATGCCAGATACCCACTGGGGCTTTCGTGGTGCATCTGATGAAGGTGCTACCCAAAAAGTGTTACTACCATCAAAATAGCATTATATATTTTTGAGTTGAAATACACCAATTTCCAATGCAGCTGAGTTCTTTATTAGGGCTCTATATCTTCGTGCGAATATCGAGCATTCTGAAAGCTGCAACATGAAAAACATGAAACTGGTACTAACCACGTAAGTGTGAGGTGGATGGCTGTTGTTGTTGTTGTTGTTGTTGCTGTTGTTGTTGTTGTTGTTGTTGTTGTTGTTGTTGTTGCTGTTGATGTTGGGGGCCCTGTTGAGGCTGCATCGTCTGTGGTGGCGGTTGAGGGGGAGGAGGAGGTGGTTGTTGGGTTAATGGTGCGCCATGCGGAAGGCCCGGAGGGGGGCCTAGTGGGGATCCCAAATGCACCTGATGATGGCTGGGATGATGACCACCGGGAGGTCCACCGGGATGCATGGGTGGCCCATGGGGACCGTGAGGATGTCCATGGCTGTGACCGCCTGGTGGAGCAGGGGGGCCGATTGACAGCTGAGAAGACGGTGGAGGCGGAGGTGGCGGCGGGGGCTGGGGGCCATGGGGACCACCTCCGTGACCACCACCAACACCAGCGGCAGCAGCAGCGGCAGCAGCAGCAGCAGCAGCAGCGGCAGCAGCAGCAGCAGCAGGGTGGCCAGGATGACCAGGATGGCCTGGGTGATGACTTGTATGAGTGGGGTGGCCTGGGTGATGGCCCGGGTGGCCTGGGTGATGGGGGTTGGCCACCATTGACGACTGCATCATCATGTCAGCTGCTTTCGTAGCCTAGCGCTGTCGTGTCTAAGCGATTCTCGCCATCGCGACTCGCTTGTTTGGCGCCCAGGCGGCCACTGTGGCCGCGGCCAGCGACCACCCAGCCACAGCCAGCCCAGCAGCCGAACCTCTTTTCAATAACTGCCGGCTGAGCGCGCGGCCATGGCCCCGACCTGATAATGCCAAAGCTCTATGCTACTGCTCCCCTCCCTGTTTGTTGTTGTTGTTGTTGTTGTTGTTGTTGTTGTTGTTGCCGCTGCTGCTGCTGGAGTAGCAGCAGTTGTAGTCAACAGCAGCAGAAGCAGCAGCAGCCGTTCAGATATAATTTTCAGCGGCGATACTCTGTGATTTGTTGCACTTAGTTCCGGTTTGTTGTTGTTTTTGTTCGGTGCACTGTTATAGATTGTCCCGCCGCTGTTGTCGTTGCCGTTGATGATAGGGCAGCAAAACGCGTTGAGAGTTAGTGGACGGGCGGACGCCCTGCAGTGCCCGCGAATACACACGGCCACAAACAAAAGGTTGCTGCTACTGCTGCTGCTGCTAGTGCTGAGATGAGAACAAGCGACGTAAACGTCGCCGACAGACGACAAGTTAGCTAGTTTTCGCGAGTTTTCCCTATAGTTTTCCCAATTTCGATGTTCTACCGATAGCGGCACGGATTCGATTACATCCCTGTCTCCTGTACAAGCTTGCTGAACAATCCGCCTCGTAGTGATCCTTCCGTCGAAACAAAAGGCAGCAAACCCGCCTTGCAGACACTGGCTGTTTAGCCCCGTGGGTGGGCAAAGTGTCCGTCGGCCGTCTGGCTCGTAGAGTTTCCAGCTCGAAACAACATATATACACATATACAATAACTAGCGGGAATTATAACTGGTCGACCAGTTCACACTGTGTAAGATGTAGTCCAAAATGGGCGCTCGTTCACTGTCACCGGAGCCTCCGTCGATGGCAGGAGGTGAGCACTGGCGCTCTGTTAAGAACCAGCCCAGCTGCGGGAGCGACGCAGCGAGTGCACAACACAGCCACACTTTTTCACCGTGATGATATTCAACGAACAGCACAAAATACGCGAAACTACTGCACAAACACCAGTCGCATTGCCATCGCTGCGACGACGACGACGACGAAAATGATCACCACCACCCGAACTACGAACGGACGGCAGCAGCAGCGCCCTACAGACAGACGGACGACAAAAACCAAACACATCCGCTGCAGCCTAAACACCAGCAGCAGCAGCAACACCATCAGCACTGCCAGCGGTAGCAGCCACCTCAGTAGCAGCAGCAGTCTCTATGCTGTTGCTGTTTGCTGGCTGGCCGCTGCTCTGTCAGCGGCGGCCACGACGGCTACCGCCGCCGCCTCCTCTGCTGCGATCGCTGTATGGTTTTCTATGGCTCACTCCCCTCATAACAAGCAACAACGCACACAGGGGCTGGCTGGCGCCTGCTTGCTGCTGCCATTGCTCTACCACCGCTTGATGGAGCGAGCCGAGCTGCCTCTGCTGCTGTTGATGCTGTGAGGTGGCCAGTGAGTGCTGTGCGAGTCGACGAGCCAGCTAGGCAGCACCGAACGCATGAGCGACTGAGACTAACCGAGCTTTCGCATTGGCTTGATGGAATTTGACGATATCAGCTCGATGGTCATCAACGCACACAGGCACATCGCTTTGCGCTATCTCGATGGCGCTCGCGCTAACATAGTCCGCCATCTTGGCATTCATTATTCGGCACTGGCGCCAACCGCCGAATCACGAAAAGTGAAGAACGTCGTTATCGCTGTTGGCAACTGCAGGTTATAGATGACATTTGGCAAGATTATTAGCCTGATATATGTAGATATATACGTGGCATACGCACATACCAATATATTACTTATGATTTGTAACAGCGTAATATCTTTTTAGTTTTTTTTTTTCGTTTACGAGAGTTTGAGGATTACCTTTGCGTACGAGACATCGCCACGGCCAGCCTTTTCCGCGTGGATTAAGTGTAGAACCCGGAGGCGGCTGATCATCCTGCTTTCGCCCAGACGACTGCCCATATTTTGAATACTTTTTCTCAAATCTACGTCAGACCGACCCGAATCTTCTATCACTATTATTATTACGATTTCACAGCAGATTGGTGAAAAGGATTAGCAGGTGCTTATCGGGTGAGTTAGTCGGAACCATACAATGGGTGCTTAACGTCATAAACGATATGCTTCAAACGGAGAAAACCCCTCCATATGTCCTGTGGACCCAATATTAAATCAGGCAGTGAATAATTCACCAGGACAGAGATGAACATTGTCTCGTTGCTGGTCACGACGAAAATTAACAAAAAGATTGATCACGCGCGGGGAAAAGAAAGAGAGGGATAGAGAAATGGGGACAGAGGAACAAAGAAGTTAACATTGAACAATGGTAAATAAGAGCGCAAACGCCGAAGAAAGAACTTCGATATTTAGAGTCGACGAAATATAGATGGGTATTTCATACATGAATGTGATTATAAAATTCAACTCGATCAAAAGTTGCATACAAATTTGATCACAGCATAAGTCATGAAATATGATATTTTCTGCTTTTTTGTGTTAATTTGGTTTCATTATACATCAAGTTCCCTAACGATATATATATATATAACATATATAAATATGACAATTAGTACTCAGCAAACATTTACCTATTAGTAAAATATGCTTGAGGAATAGGCTAATCTATCAGTTCATTTGTTTGAAACCTTCGGGTACCTTTGCATCTAAAATTTGATGGAGCAAATTTCGTTGCTTTATTATTCGGTTAGGTTATCATGAATAGATAACACTATTACTGCTTGTTTTCCACTTTGACTTTTACATGAAATACTGGCGGAAAAAGGAATAATTTTCAGGACCAATCGTCAATACGGGCTGAATGACAAACAAATCTTCAATTCCTTTACGAGCAAATGGAAAAAAGGACGTAAAAGGTCCAATATGAGCCAAGGACATTTTATGCAGATTTTGCATCACATTTGCGATTCAGCTGAAGTAGCTTAATAGAGCATAATCATTTATCGAGTAGGCTTGAAGTCACATGGCAACGTTAGCTCTAGAAAGATCCAAATGATTTAGTGGCACACGAAAAGTTTAGCTGAAATTGTTAGTCGATAGTTGGTGTAGTTGGAAATAATCTAAAACAGAGGATGATTAAATATTATACATATTAAATCTAATGTACATGCGGAACTTCTAAACTGCAAATTGGGCATAGATAGGAAAAACGCCCAGGCCTTCGTGTAACAAAGTTGCTTGTTAATCTTTCGAACACGCAGTGGTCTGGGTCCAAATTTGAGCATAGATTTCATTTTGTGCCGGGAGCCAGCTATCCGATAGCAGGTTTATTGGCGATATCGGACGCAAGAATTAAAAGCACTAAGAAAGACTAATGACAGCGTCAACATTTTAAGGAGCACGTTCTTCGTATAAGCTACATACGCAAACCCGATGCCTCGGGTCAAAAAACTGTACTTGCCAAAAAATTACAATCGTTTTGTGATAAACCAGTTTGTGATAAAAAAAAAATATATTCACACAAATTATATAATATACATTGTGACATGTAGCGTGGCTTGAAACAGTGATTGGGCCCAGATTCTTTCAATTAAATTTTGTTTGTGGTATATAATATTTACAGCACTTATCGAAAAAATTTTGTGCAAAGTATCGTTTTGAATCGAGAAAACCATGTTTTTACATGAAGAATAAATAAAAATTTTCATTACGTAATTTTCTATATGCTGAGATTACCAGTTTTATGTTTTGCAAGATGGTTTCCATGAATGCAGGCTGACAGTATTGTCACGCACAACGACTCATAGCCAAAGATAAGCTGATACACAGCTTTATTTTAAAGGCGTGAAAACTCTTCCTTGCTGTTTTCCTGAACGTTAAGAAGATTGCAAATAGCTAACCTTGTACAATTATCCTTGGCATTCTGATGGAAAACAGAGAAACGTCGTATTTAGTGAGGGTGACTTCGTATTATCTATGGGACAGAAAGATCATGAATAATAATACTGCTTTCTCTATGACTACAAGGGCACCTGAAAATCTATTTTTCATTTTTTTTTTTATAGCAAAGGACTCATTGTGATATCGTTATTGCGCAACATAACATACGACAACGTTCTTAAACTCAAAAATTCCCTTCCATGAGGTAACACTCCACGAATGACCTAACAAAGACGGACGCGACGAACAGGTTTCGTGCAAACTGGTACTGAAGACAACCTCAGACAGAATGACTAAAAGGGTAGTTATCCGCTAACACGCGAGTGAAAGAGGCAGTCCTCTAAACGGGCAGAAAACAAGAAAACAAAATAATCCCATTTTTATGGCTAAACAAGTTAAGAAAACAAACAATGCAAGATATCCAGACGTACAGCTAGAAAGGAAGCAGAAGACGGCAGAAGCCTTGCCATGTCAAGAAAAGTATTGATCCGACAAGCATCTGACACTTTCTCCTACGGAACTCTAACTCTGTAAAGTGAAGAGCCAGGTCTGTTCGCAGTAATACTGAAGTGAAAAATTGAAGATCAGTGCGTAGTGGTCTTGGCTGAAACAAATCTTACCGCGAAGGCTTATCGTATCTTAAATTTCGGGAACAGATTTAACTCAAAGCCAATGAAGTTCTTTGACGACACTTCACACCAAAATTATATTGCAGAATGGCAAACTTCGCTTCATATCTAATCATATATTCAGAGGTTAATACACTTTCGACAATTTTTTTCGATTTTCCTTTATCTTACCTGTTTCGAAATTAAGCGTTGCTTTCTAAACATGTGTTAATATAAAAATTAAATGATTCGGCGCTAAATTACTGTCGGACACGTCGATAAATTGCTTACAGTATTATGTCTTATTTTAAACATACTAAAATACTTGAATTCCAAGTTTGAAATATTATTCTCGTCAGTGGTGCGCGTAATTTTCAAAGTAAATAACTACGGAACTTAATTAAAATACAGGACAATTAAGTTTTTCAAATAACTTCAAATCAAATCTCGTATATTTCATCAACGAAAAACAATAACTACTTCTCGAACGAACTACGAATATATAAAGATAACTCGATCTGAAAGATAATAGTTATCACGACTGGGTTATGTATTCGGATTTTTTTTATTGCGAACTCTGTTCTGATCTTGTGACTGTGTTGATATAACGGCGCCTCGCATCGCTGTTCAACGCGTCTTCGCCTAAATAAATATGGTAAAACATGGCAGACAACATTAGAAAAAGGAACGAGTTATAATTTCTAATAGTAGTTTCATGTCCTGAAACCTTCCATTAACACTCTCTTAACTAGTTGCATCCACTTGTATTTATTTCGAAGGATAATGCATTAGTACTTCCCTCATCTAACAACTAAGACCTAGGTAACTTCAGCGATTCTATTTTTTGGTCAAAGTTAGAGTAGAATAAGAAGTTACTGCAATAAAAATGGACCGCCCCCTTCTTGATAGCTCTTGCTGTTGTTCCAGCATAGATCAATATCATTGTTCGCTGCTCGTCGCCGCCAACGTCACAGGTCCGATAAGGCTGCTGTGGATGCAGCAGGGCCCTGTTGCTTCCTCTCTCTCCGCGTCCGACTCTCGATGTGTGTCGCCGCTCCCGCTTGTATTTATGTATGTACATGGGTGTCGTACTGCTGACGGCTGCCGGCTGGCTGGTGCCTGCTTTCGCTGCTACGAGGGGTAGCAGCAGCGCAGTGACTGGAACAGCACCGCCACTACGGCCGCTATCATTTCTATTTCGAGCAGAAGAATAGTAGAAGCGGCGGCGTGGCGGCCGCTGCCACTACTCTTCTGCGAGCATTCGGGCGAACCGAAAAGGGGAGAAGGAAAAGTTTTGGCGGTTATAGTAGCACTGATAGCCCTGCACTACTGGGTTGAATGTTTGCGTGAGCAATGATATCTGTGGCCAGCTCTAGATCGCTGCTGCTCGTAGCTGTTGCCGTCCGGCGTTGCTGTCATGTGAGTGTCTAAGCAAGCGCGAACCGTAGAGCGCTCGAATAAGCACTGAACAAATAGTAAGGTCGACTGCTTGGACTGGACGGATGAAGCCACCGATAGATCGACGGACGGGCGGACTGGCGGTGGTCAGCATTGCCGTTCGCTGCCGGCGACGATGTTGCTAGTCGTTGACTCGGCCACCGTCTCTTCTATTAACATCATCATTATTGCCAGCGTCGTCTACATCAGCAGAAGAGACCGCAACAGCGCCATCATTCATCGACAACAGACGACCATATGCCCATACACATAAAACAGGCTAAGATATAGAAGGCCAGCGATACAAGGCTGTAACCACACAGTCTGCTTGCTACTGCCGCCGATAGGCCGCTAATACTAATACCAGCAGCAGCAGCAGTAGCAGCAGCAGCACGTATTCTAAACGTCGAATTTGATCTGATGCTCGCCCCTTAGCGGCTGTTTCTGCTTCGATTTTTTTTCGTTTTCTCATTCGAAAAACTCTGCCGCCGTGGTCCATTCTCGTGCAAACATTAAACAGTATTGATGCTGCTGGTGTAACTGCGTTTCCGGCAAATGTTGCCGCATCGGCGACAACGACAACAGCGGAGACAAACGCGACCATGAAAGGTGTCACTAACGTTTGTAATTGCTGGGAATGAGCAACGACGCGCGATCGATCCGTATGCATTTGGCGTCGCCAAATGATGTTCGTCAACACGACAGACGATAGAATAACGACAGCATCCGAGGAACGGGGTGTCGAGCAACATTTGGGCGAGTACAGCTTCGATATTAGTACGGTTGTCTCAGCTGATCGTCAGCCCGACCTCAGTGCATAATTAGCAATGTGTCTATAAAAAGAAACAAAATATCGCTACAAAGACATGTGTAAACCCACTGTTCGTTTCACTATAAGTGTCCGTGCACCTGTGTGCTCTTTAACTACTTCACTTTTGATACATTTGTAGAGTCCAAAACGAGGAGAATAAGGAAATAGGACGACGACGTTGGCATAAAAAGTAAGAGAAGCCTCTCAGCGTTAAACTTGTAAAACTTGCCATCAGTCCTGTTTCTTTTTGGTCGCTGCCAGCAGCTGTAGCAGCAGCAGCAGCTGTGACAGTGATATCTACAAGACAAGAGTGGCTTTTTGTGTCTAGGCACATGTATATGTGGTGTGTGAATGAGCTTCTAAAGTTGAGCATCATTCATATCTGAGATCAGTGATATATATATATATATACTACGAGTGTTAAGGAATATTAGCACCACTTCTACTGGCTGTTATGCTAAAACAACAGCAACTAATAAGCTCTTAAGAGAAAGACAGGATAATTAATGTGAGTGGATCATTGTGAAGACAACATAGGCCGTCTCAGAAGTCGTCGAATTTTTATGCTTCAAGGAGGCCCTGAAACAGTGGCCCTCAGTGGTCGTTGATGGCCTCTGAGATGGTCGCAGTGGTGCTGCTGATGATGGCGACATTGGAGTAGTGGTTATAGCCACTGAACAGCGTAAAACACTTCTGATTAAATCAAACGGTCGAACAATCAACAAGAAGAACCGAGGCAGAAAGACAAAGAAAGCAAAACATCATCATCCGCAACAACATTATCACGACTTGTTACGTCAATACGGACGGCACAACCCCCAACAGAAGCAACGCCATATTCGTCGCTGTCCATTGGACACCCTAACTGACCATCAAAGTTAAGAGGTGAGTGTGACATAATAAACATATGGGTAGAGTGATAATAATAAAATTAAATATGAATCAATCAGTGTAATTTAGAGTTTTTGCGTATGAGGTGAATCAAATGGAAAATAAACGACGGGATTAATCAGCATATGTGGTGGACGTGAATTGTTAAAAGGGACAGGAATGGCTACATATAAAAAAAAAAGTAATAGAAAAAGAAAAGGAGACAGATCTGCAAACCTCGAAAGGAAAATAGATAAATGAGGTGCATTATGGACGAATTATCAAATAAACGCTTTTGTCTAAATTTACGAGCTGGATTTCGCTTCCAACGCAATTCAAAATACGTCATTGTATTGTTTGATATTATGAGCTTTCATGTTTGCCGTGTCTATTTTATGTCCTCTTGTCTCGTTAATAATATTTCAGTATATAATATATCGTCTTACGATGTCGGTACTTGTTGCATAAATTTGAAATACATAAGTAAGCCGTTATACTATGTATAAAGTTATGGCACTGCGACTTAGTTCGTGCCTAAATGATACAAGACACAAATCGTTAAACGACCGCTTCGACCTTTGTTTTCTTGTGACGGTCTGGCCCATAGAAGTTTACCATTGGACCAAAGCCTGTTTAATAGTGCTAGAATGTGACTTATATAAAAGATACAATACCGTAACGTGATTAAGAATAACTAATGGACAACTAATGGAACGGTAGTTGCAGCAAAACAAATAAGTTTATTCATATAGCGGGTTAAATTGCATACATATAGTACATATATTGAATGTGGTGACACAAACGCTTCAGCATAGAGTATGGCTGCTGTCACTATGGTCATACGGATGATGTAAAGCGTAAAAAATATTTACACGATCACTCTGCGCATACGATATGCGCTGACATTATACATTCATGTATTGCGATGCCATGTGTGTAGCAGGCTACAGTGGTATGATTAAATGCGTGTAACCATTCGCCCTGGGGTTGTTAATAAATACATTGACATAAAGGAATTTGTTTGTTTATAGGTATGTTGCTTGCACGATGAAGTGTCTACAGAGCTTATTGATACCCCACACGCTATGAGCAAAACGCCTGGTGCGTCTATCCAGTAAAAGGCATGCTACACCATTAAAAAAATATTTCCCTTTATTTTTAAATATGAAAATTAATGTTTTGAGCCCTAAGGTTTTCAGTACAAAGTCTTCTCATTAAGCCACGTCCAGAGTCCTAAAATAATCAAGGTTTATATTACACCCTACAGGATTGTTCGGATCAACATATATACATTTATATATATGCACACTTTCATAAATACTGGCCTAGATCATTGCCTGTAATAATGAAAATTATTATTGTTTGTGTTTTTAACTCACGATTTTGCTATGGATATATTGAGTCATTACTGTCGTCAGTGCGTCAACCAATGATTCGTCCGTTCTTTGTTTCACGGAATCAGACCATAGAGAGACACGCAGGCACAAACGCTTACTGTTGCTCGATATTTCGCTGAAGTCCTATTCACGATAATGCGTCGTTTCCCAGTACCTGAAGCCCGATAGAAAAGAGCCAGCATTTGTTTGTTCGGTGGGGGGCTTCCTCCATAGATTGCTACCGATAACTCAGTGATAGAAAAGGACATGTAGGAAACAGCATGATTCTCTACGTAACCGTTGCTATCGCTTTTTACAGCGTTTGCGGTCAACGCGCTTCTGTAAAGCGCAATATACGTATCTTACAATATGATCTAATGCACTTACCGGAAGTACGTGGGCTGAGTGTGTCGAATCTACCTATCTAGTTATTTTTCCAAACGTATCCCAATCTTCTTTTTGCTGCAGCTTTCGTATACAGGTCAACAGCCAAAGGTCGGTCTGAAATAAGAGGTGATTTTCTTTTTGTATGATTTGTTCTCTGTTTTTCATTTGAAGTGACAAGACGTTGACAAATACGTTGCATAAAATCACGTCGTAGATAGGGCGAGTCGCTACCATTGGCCTCTATCTTCATTTTGTTATATTGTCGACTAGGTCAGAATGTCACTTGGCAAAGCGACGCGTTTAGAAAAGATCTCTGTAGCTGTCATCGAGGCTCGTAGTTACCATCGGTATCGTATGCGGCGACCATTATTTTTCACAGCTTTTTGTTTTTAGGAGAAAAGCAAGGACAAGAAGTTTCGGAACAGCAGGTTGTCAGGCGAAGGGCGTCTCCGTTAGCCGTTGGTGTTCTTGCTTCGATGCCTGCGTTGTTATTAAAGAAAAGCTGTCGATCGCGAGAGACCAAATATTGCGGCCGAAATAGCGGGTCATTGACGTTTGTCACTTTGAATTAGTGGCGCATAATACGGTTATGTAATCTAAGGAATATGTAATCTATTACGATGTCATAATAAACACAACTCTCTTTTACTGACTTTTTTTTTATTTTTACCTAACATTATAGAGCGTACTATGGCGATTTAATTGTTCATTATTTTACCCAAAGTTCCAGGTGGTTTATTTCGTTTGCGCTTATATAAGGATCTAAACAAGTCAGCCATTATAACTTCCAAGTACCACAAACCTGTACGATTGTTGTGTAACGTTAGAAATTAATTATACATACACAAAATTTAGTGCTGTTCAAGTGTTAGTAAGCTTGGCCCTCCGAAGTCACTCGTAGAAACTCAGTATGATAGAATCGGAAAAGTTTTTCTAAGTTTGTTAAATTCCTTATTAATTTTTTTTATCAACGTGGCCCTCGTTTAGCGTCCTGTTGCAACATAGTCTTACTGTCAGTTTCGCTGCCGGCAAAGTCAGACACGAAAGAAGACCAATTTGGTACAGCGTCCGGATAATTCAAAGAAATCCATATATACCTAGATTTAAGGTAAGAAGTAACTATTATAGCGAACAATACATTGATTATGCTGGCAAACAAAACTCCGTTGGTATTTGTTTAATTTAGGATATTGTTTTGAGCGCAACTATCAACTGAATTTAAATTATAATAAATTATAGAGTAAAGATCTCCGTTCTAGGAATGTAATTACCTAAGGTTGTCCGCTTAGTAGGCTGAAGTTTAAAGGGTTGATAAATTAAACTAGGCACAAAGTTAGAAATATCATGCACACATTACAAACCAAAACTTACAATAGATGAGCTTACTATACGTTTATACTAAAAACTGCTTTTGCAAAATCGAAGTCGGGATGGAAATCAACACATGTTCACAGCACTCTATTGCCTGACTAACCGAAGTACTGCAAATTAGAGTAAAAATGTTGTAGCTTACCTAATATGTGGCCTTCGCTTCTTTCATTAATTTAAATCAGTTGTTAGATTTTACATTATGTTGAACTTGCTTATTACGATTATATTTAGTGAGATCATTTTGTCTATAATAGGTGCAAACGTTGTACTACTTATTATTATTATTATTATCATTACAAGCAAAATTGCTTAAATAGCTAACCGATTGAGTCAGTCGCAGTAAGTATTTGTGCTAAGGTGTACATTTTAACCGTCGTTCTTAGAATAACATTCGATGTATTAAGACGATATGGCTCTGTAAGCTGCTGTTGAGGCGCGAAAGCACGGCCAGTCAGTGATAGTCTGCTATTGACAACCTGTACCGTAGTTGTTTCGACCGATTCGGACATCAGACGTTGGCGGTAACTAAATCATTAAAATCCGTCGAAAAAGTGGCGGTTTTGTATTACTCGGGCGCTGTCATCTTGTAGCTATATAGAGTTTACTGCTATGACTATTACAATTAGACGATGCCTTAGTTATGTCACCACCGTAATGGCGACAGAACTGCTTCCAATATGCCCCCCACAATCCAACATTAATGAACTCATCGGGCAAGTTGCTCAGTTGGGCAACGTTGTAATCTCGTGATGTTGTCATAGACTTGGAAAGAAATGTTGAAGTGTTGTTTTTATATTTAGGCGTAAGTGTTAATTTTGGTAGTCTGCTAACTAGTGTTGTGACCTTGAGAAGACCCTATCAGACTGAGGAAGAAAAAACATTCAAGCTTCGATTGTGTCCACCGATGCCTTTGTTAGTTGGTGGTATTACCAAAAATCCTGGAGGCTTGTCAGAAATACCAGTATATAGCTACCTTTTTTTGGACTTTTTACATCTCCAAGCACTGCTAAGATATTCTTCGTACAGGTAGTGTTAATTGAATACAAGCGAGCCTCGAATATTGTATCATATGGTGATACAATATTCGATGGTGTCAATAAAAGCAGAAACAAAATTTATCGGGGTATATAAAATCGACATATTATGTGGGAACATCCATGAGAGCTGACTTGCAGCAAATCAACTCGATAAACGCATTTAAAAACGACGAGATATCCGTTGCATACTACATTTTGTATATATACACACTAAAGGAATCGGTTGCGCAATGATCTAACATCCACGGTCATCAACAATGATGACGACGTTTATGACGATCTTGTCACTCCAGTTAGTTGATGCACCTTTTATAGAGAAGGCTGTTTTGTGTAAATCACTCAGCAGGGAAACTTCATCTATGCATATTGTATCTCTAATTACAACTGTTAGGGGATCTTTAATGTCTTCATAAAAAGACGCTACGCAAAGGCGTTTTATTCTCCGATGGCAGGTTTCGTGCACAGTGAATGCGTGATTTCATTAAACGCCAATTATCGTAATCTACAACACTTGATTGAGTTCAACTCGATCCGTTTCCGCTTCAGGCTTTGTACTACTGCAGAGGAAACACTAAACACGCTTTGCGTTAGCCATTCTTTACCGAAATTTTTATGAAATATTTTGATGGAAGTCATAGAGCTAGTATGAATCGGTCGCCAAATGTATACATTCGTATTCGATGCTTTTGGCATGCATGAGACAACTTAAGTCCTTTCAAAGCCAGCGAAAACTTATCGCATTACAATTTTAAATAACTGCGAGGTACGAGAATCTTTATGGAATACAACAAAAAATAAACCAAGTGAACTTTTGAACGTTACGATTGTACTGCGGCAGTAAACATTCATTCCCATTACTAAAACTCTTCAGAATAAATGGATGTCAATGACTCATTATTTGACTCATATAATACAACATACAGTAGTCGTTGCATCTCGTTTCGTTTTGAGAACAATTCACTTGAGCATATCATTTTTAAAATATATTATTTATTTATTAACAGGCAGGTCTTAACCATAGTGCTTCAAAGACGGAATTGCTTTTTCAGCCTTCATTAATGCAACGAAATGTGAATAATGTCCATAATATTTAAACAAGGATTTGCACCTTTTAAATCTAATTGTACAAAAAATACGAGATAATGTACGTAACCTCTTGCATTATTTATATGATGAAGTTGCTTTCTTTCAAAAAAGAGGGTAATTATATGATACGAATAATGTGGTTAACGTTACGACCTTGTATAGTTATTTTTTGGTTTTTCATGGTTGAATTATGAACGAGTATTACTTTTACTAGCATTATTAATTCAGCATTTTTAACAAGCTTTGGTTTGTGAATTTTCCAGAAAATGCCACCACCTCCGCCACCTCCACCTCCAAGCGGACCAGCCCCGCCATCAATGCCTTCTTTAGGAAGTGCCCCAGTGGGGGTTGTTCCGGATAGAGGAGCTTTACTATCACAAATTCGTAGCGGTACCAAACTGAAAAAAACCGTAACCAATGATAGAAGTGCTCCTATTGTTGGTCCGTATAGTTTGTTTCTTTTGTCTTTTTACTAGTTCATTTATATTTTCTGTTATTACTATTAATATTATCATAGCATAAAAACAGGTAATCTGAAACTCGGACTAATTTTCTGTCTAATTAATTTTGTTTCGGTGTTTCAAAACAAGTGCAGGTGCGTAGCAGTGATACTAATTACTGCTCATAAGTATTCAGCGCTAATTAATAACGAGCCCTTGACAATTACTATTAGCCTATTTTTTTACTTGATGATCAAATGCCTTTAGGCGCATATACACAACAAGGGTTTGCGAAGTTTTGCAAGGGCTAAACCATTTTAGTTGAGCAGTCATACTGCTGTTAAAAACCAAGTCCGTGGAACGGCGAAATTATTTTGAATTTATTATGAATAGTTTGTGTAATGATATTCACGTTACTCAAATGTAACTGAATGGTAAGCCGATATTGAAAGCTCAGATAATTTGAAAAAGCTACTAAGACCTCAATCGGAAACTGAATTAGTGCTCTTTGCGTGCGAGTTTGTTCCTTTAGATACTCTCTGCTATCGTGGTAACTAAATTGCGTTAAAGTAAAAGGCGTAGGTTACCTTTAAAAAGGACGAATATGTAAGCCATAATGCTCTACATGTTCTATAATATCTGCTGCTTCGTCAGATTATAAATGTTTTTCATTCAAACAGGTAATAATAAAGCTAACCATACGACCTTAGGAACAAGTGGTGGAAGCTCATCTGGATCAGGAGGAGTCTCAGGGGGAGTGGGAGGCAATACTGCACCGATAGGTCTTGGTGGATTGTTCGCTGGAGGAATGCCAAAGTTAAAGCCAACAGGTCAGCGAGCAGCTCTTGGTGTTCCTTCTAATGCAAGTGGCCAAGCAAAAAGGTCATCGTCGTCTGCATCTCCTCCAAAGGAGGCGTCACCTCCGCGAGCGCATTCAGCTGGCCAAGGAAATGTCCATGCAAACTTCGCTGCCGCTATTGCTAGTAAAGCTGCCAAGCTAAACGAGGCAGGAAGCAACCAAACTAGCAGCAGCAAGGTACAATAATCATTACCTTATTTGCATCTACAGAACGCTTAATGATCACGCAGTTCTGACAAGCATTAATCAAAATGCTATCCCCATTAAGATTTTGGTAGCTGCGTGCTTATATATTTTTTCAGAAAAGAACGCTTATGTTTTTGCTAATGACTTCGGTGCTGTATTTTAGGTCATAAATAGTGGACGAAGTCCAGTGGCCAACGCTATCGCGGAACAAAGCCCGTCTCCCGATCGAGAAAGGCCATCGCCATCAACCGAAGACTGTTCGACAACGTTTCCCAAAGACGTTTCACCTCCACAACTTTCGCAGCATAAGCTGCGACCGGGTCCGCCACTACCTTCGAAACCACCAGCGGCCTCGCCGATGGGATGTCCCATCCGACCAGTCCAAAGCAGTTCCTCTGTGTCAAGAACTACTGGGACTCAACGTCCGGCGCATAAACCGCCTCCGCCTCCAAAGGCCAATGCTAAGTTTAGCACGCTTGGCCACCCTTCCTCGAAAGGCAATGTTCGACCGAGCCAAACTCAGCAGCTGACACGAAGACAAAGTCTAGGTGCAAGTGACGCCCATGGAGCAACAGGAGGCGCACTCAGCGTCAGCAAACCACAAACAGCGCCACCGCCGCCCCCTCCACCTCGAAATATAAGCGTACCAAGTAACATCCATCAGCTACATATCCGGCAGCCACCACCCGTGCCACCTGTACCGCCCGCAATGGCGCTGGGGCAAAAAAAGCCATCACCACGAGGAGGTCCTACTCCACTATTCGGCATCAAGCCACCTCCTCCGCCTAACAAAACAAACTCACGTTCGCAGCCACATCTCGTTAGTGTCGGCCTAGGTGGCGTTGGCAACATTGGCGTTGAGTCGCGTTTTGGATTTCACAATATCAATGATTTATCAGTAGCGTATGATCCTACACCGAACAAGCAATACCCTACCAAGAAAGCGAGGAAGCCCCACCAGCGGAGGGCACCTGCACCCCCGCCGGCAGCGGCTCTCGTTTCGTGATCTCGCCGTCGACGTCTGGAGTAACGATAGTTTACAAACGAGAAAAAATAGAGAGAGCTAGAAGTCAAAGATAAGACTAGGACCTGCTAAGGCTAGACTGTGTGCAAAAAAGCAACCAGGTAGGGGAGAATCGCATTAGCAATGGATGTATTGCTTGTTATTTCGCCTTAGCAATATAGTATAACTTACTCGCTGGACCACCTTGGAATACTTTACTCGCTTGTGCTGCGACTGTTGCCAAAGTTAATTGCGAATATATACATATATATATATACTATTATGATTAGTTTCCACAAATCCTTGTGAATAATACATATATCACTGCAGGTAAGTTCTATAGGCTGTTTTAATTTGTCGGGTCATGACGGTTCTAAATATCATGATTTTCAAAGACGACTATAAAACGCCCACAATCTCTGTTGCTCTCATCTGTTTCCGGTTTGTTTCTGCTGTCGACCTGCGTAAAGGTATTGAAGAGGCACTTCAGAGTAGTGGTATATCTCTATTTCTGTATTAAAGTGTCTGTAGAAGAAAAGCTGCGAAGAGAGAGGTCCTACGGGAGGTGCCATCATTTAGTTAGCTTCCTGACTATTTTCAGCTGTGATTGATACTACTATTCGGGCAGCAGCGAGATGATTGACCACTATGGCGTCACCCTCTTCTTCCAACGTTCTTTCTATAGGTTGCTAGCGAACGAAGACCATGTGTTTTATCGACGTGCGTTGCATTTGTAGTAGAAACGCTAGGTATAACTGTAAAATGGTGTGCTTGGAAAATTGTTCACGAAGTAAAACCTTCCATTGGCATTTTGTGAAGGTTAGAGCTTCAATAGCAGTACAAAATGTGGGCAGCGTGGTGATCGAACCAGAACGATGACGCAATGAGATCAAAAAACGAAAAATAAACGTGACATGGTATGAAAAGGGGTAGGGATAGTTATGAGTTTGCAACAAACTACTCTGTGCGTAGAATTATGCGTGCTGAACTAGTGCAGTTTCGGGTACGGCTTGTTGCAAACATTAGGCGAAATCAAGTGGTAGATAGTGCCAATTATGAACAAGCTTTTCATGTATGAATCAAATAAAATAAACAAGTAAAAAAAATTTCCTGTAGTTAAGCGCTAAACTTAAGCAGGGCTCAAAGCGCGTACGAAGATGATGCTCGAATGCCATATCAACAAAATAGGAAATGCCGTAGAATGTTGGAGCTCTACGTTGATGCTCATTCTGTCCCCCACGGAACCGGCCACGATTGAGTAGATGGTCTCGGTATAACCAAATTCACAGGGAATATTGATGTGTAGTACGGCTATTATTAACGAACAGATAGCAGGCATTTATGTTAATTTATTTATATCTAATATCTATAAGGTGATATGAGACAACCGCCTTTTGGAAAGTTCTTGATGGATTTTGTACAATAATACTTATAATAATAATAATAATAATAATAATAATGCTTTTGCTATTAATGCTGTATCGTTAAAAAATGTCATAAAACTTTTAAGGAGAATGAATGATGGAGATGGTATAACTTTCTTGAAAGTTGAAATTTTATTTAAAAATAAGTAATGAATCCAAGGAAAAAGGCAAGAAAAAAATGATGTTCGCTAGCGTTTGCACAATATTTCCATTTGACTTATTTTCGGTCATGGCTATTAAAAGAGAGGAACGTTCAAGGGATTCAATAAAATGGGAAAATTAAATGATAGTAACAGCAAACAATGGTGGCGATTATAATGATGATGATAATAATAATGCGAAATGCTCTTTATATAAAATAAAATAAATAAATCATAAGAAGTATAATAATAATAATAATAAAATAATAAAACCGCGAAATGCTTTTTACATAAATAAAAAACAATAAGTCATAAAAAATATAAATTTCGTGTGTACCTCTTAAAAATCCTTTATAACGAACATAACTTTTGGGCCTGCTAGCAACGGGTAACATCCCATCAACACTAACTGACATGTTTTTAGCTTACGAAAATGACTATCGGGTCGCGATATTATTACAAAGGAAAATAATTGGATTTATGGTGTGTACTGTTTTGTCTTGTTCTGTTATTCGAAAGCTGGGTCTTCCTTTGTCAGCGGAAAACCGATGTAAGCTCTTGAAGCCAATTTGTCTTAGTAAATGAAGTAGAACGTTCCCTGACCGCACGAACTTTATTATATTTTTTCGTAAATGCGTAGCACCTTTGCACTCGTTGTCTAGGAATTGGTGTTAATAACAACTAATCCACACATGGAAATTTCATCGACCTTGAAAAGTACAAATAAGCTGAGCTAAGACAGACAATATTAACCCCATTTTTAATTAGATTCATAAAACGATTTACCAATTGATCTTTTCTAATATATAGTAGTATTATAACTAGAAGGGCAACAACAACCTAGCCTCAGGTTTAAACGGCATCTACTAAATTAAGTGATAGTTCCTTTTAAAAAAAGTAATTAGATAATTTCTTGGGCTATTGAAAGATCTCTATCAATTATTATAGCTTAGAATTATTGATTGCAGAATTTTGATTATTTCCAAATGATTTCAATTGTAGCCGATGAATCGTTTTTTATTTTGCTGTGTACCATGTAACTAATCATAACCACTAACTTTTACACATAATTTTTGGCTATCTAGTCTGAAACGCTTATGCCTGATATTTTGAAAACACAACACCTGTTCGAAACCGGGCGTAGACGCACCTGGTTTTGCGCTGGAAACCAGTCGTGTGATGCAAAGCTTCACGGTAGTACAAACGGGAAGGCGTAGCATTGTTTTGGTCGCATATGGCTCCCATCACGACTTCGGGGTTAAATTTATGCTGTCAAACAACTGAAAACTCATGTAGGAACGCGATGTGCTATTTGAAATGAATAAAGCCTTAGGTAAAAATTTTAAAGTTCCATACAGAATATCAATATTATTGCCTTTAAAATGAAATCTTTATAAATCAATTTTACTATCTAATCAAGACTGCCAACAGCATTGAGACTTCTCTACGAGCTGAATTTTACGCTTAATACATCAAAACGTTAGACTATGTTGCAATGGTGATATTTTTCTCAGATGTTTTTTTGGACTGTATGTTTAATTAATTTGAAGAAAACCAAATTTACCTGTCCCAGCATTCGGAAAGTAAATACTTCGTGCCAAATCATTGGGCATGGCTGCGTTACAGTTATCTCTGAGATATTTCTTATCAGATTTATTATTATATGCATTAGCAGAAGTGAACAAAAACAACCCAATTTAATAGACATACATGGCCATAATTGGCCCAACCTTGTTCTTTATTTCCTTTCTTCACTAAAATAATTCTTAAAATAATCATACAAATAGGCATAATATTATTAGTAAAATATGAATAATACATTACACATGATACAAGGTTTACACTCACATCGTAACTTTCACTCAATCTTGCCCAGGATCCATTGCAAACCTTGGGACGTTGCGTAATTGCCTCCCATTAACTGCAACGACTGTCACATTTAATCGCCAATGGTATCGTGACATCCATGATGTCCCTGATCAGTTTCCACGTTCCCCAAAAGATTTATTTAAACAAGCTTTTTGGCCTCAAAGAAGCCCTTGAGATGTTTCATTTGCCACACCCCCATACCAACCAGCAGCAAGAACTGACCTACAGCCCAGTAAAAAACACGTGAGTTTGTTGACTCTGAGGTTTGTCGGAAACGTTCTTCTCGATACCTTTGATAGTTTTGTTCTTTTGCGATTTGCTCGGTTTGTGAAAGCAGCTGCCGCACTCGAACCTCTAAATCGGACAGTTTTTCTTTCTGAGCCACGGACGCGTAATCTATGGCATGCTCTCCCACCTGCAGGTCAAGATGGACACGCAGTTGACTGCCAGAGAACCACTTCGACGAATTCGAATATAGGCATATGGCGTGCTCACCTGGTGAATGCGACGTGAACGTAAATCGACCTTCAGAGGAATAGATCTGAAGAAATACGGTAACAAGACAAACGACGAGATAATAGTTACGCATTCTTATAAACGACTTTTTCAATGATCGACATTTGTGGGTGCTCAGCAGGAGATTGTGCTTCAAATGCTTTGGATGGGAACAGATGCCTTGCTTATTGGGGAAGTACAAAATGTACGTAATTTAAATCAACTAATATATATTTACACCAATAATAGTACTTTAACCCTAGAATAGTCGGTATTATTACGTTTATTAAAACCGCTCGCTAAATCAGGCAATATATGTATCGAGCAACTTAAGGCGTTCAAGTAGGTAAGTGGAGTTCATTCATATGTACGCAATACGCGGTTTAATATCAGTTTGATTGGATTAACAGGTGTAATAAGTCACTAGCAGTATGATGGATATATGTAAAATAATATATGTAAAATGTAAAACATCGGTACCTTGGAAAGAATTATCTTTTCTTCGGGATCGCGGACTTCTACGTGCATACCAATTCCAGGTGACGACGGCATGAAACCACCCGTGTTCGGATCGTGAAGCTGACATTTGTAATGACCAACCACAAGAGTTTCTTCAGGCACCTCTTCAATGAAACATTTACGTTCACCTTCGGCGATGTGAAAGTATAGACCATGACATGCCGCAATCACACAGGCCAGCATCGTGGTGCCTCGCAGCCATGTGCCTTTCATCGTAGTTCGTCACTGACTTTAAAGTTTGTCACTCTTAGCACAGTGTCGGTAATGTGTGTGTGTCAAACACCTAGTAAATAAAAATCTTTTGCCCAGTAACTAACTTGACGTGTCAGCAAACAGATGGCAAGTGTATATTTGACTTCCGTTCACCATCAAGAAGCCATCAATACTATTCGTAAATCAGTGATTTGGTGGCGCTTCAGGGTTGCATCGAGAGTATGCAGAAATCACCATTATACTTACTGTTGAAAAGCACTTTCTGAATTGATTTAATGTTATAAAAAAAAATAATAAACAAATTCACAGCTGGTGGGTTTGTTATGCACTAGAAAGAAAATATTATAATAAAGTAAAAAATCAGATCCGAACGATAGTGAATGCATCATGGCGGGCATTTTCGAAAATTTCGAAACACAGCCTAACTTTCTATCAAATGATGTATGTGCCTTCTCGTATTGCTTGTTTTGTTTCATCATATTCTAGGCTGACGAGAGTTTATTAGTAATTGCTGGTTACACAAGTTCTGACCGAAGTTTGCCGGACAGAAAATTTCGGGTACAGTTGCGTGATGTGTCAGTGTGACAGGCCTGGATAGGTTGCGTTGTACGCCTTCTTAGAAATTGATCGCGTGGAACCGGTACTTTGGATAGACAAAGTGTTGTGGAAATGGTTTTGTTCAGTACGTAAACGTGCGCACTTAACCCCGTAATGGCTTACGGGCGATCGTGGCTGTTTGTATGGTGCGCCTCGGGATTGTTCCTTTTAAACGTTCTTCACTTTCTAGTGGGTTACTTTCCATTTGAGTGCACCTTGCCCGGGGTGGCATCTATCACGGATGCAGGATTGCCGTATTCACTGTGCGGTCTACCGTCAAATACGGTCCATGACACAACCTATACCCCGTTACACGAACGGCTTGTTCTGCTCGTGGTCGACGCGCTGCGCTATGACTTCGTCGACGCCGAACGCTTCCCGTATGCCAGCGGCCTTCTTAAATCGGAGCAGGCGCTCAAGTTCCGCAGTCGAGCTTTCGCCCCTACAGTTACGCTGCCTCGCATTAAAAGCATCTTGTCAGGGGTCGTACCCGGCTATGTAGACATTGTGGTCAATCTCGACGCGTCTCGTATGAGCACCGATAATATCATCAATCAAGCACACAAGCAGTTAAAACGAAGTTACTTCTTCGGTGATGACACCTGGCTCAAACTGTTTCCTGCGGAGTATTTCGCCAAATATGAGGGCACAACATCATTCTACGTGAACGATTACACCGAGGTGGACACCAATGTTACTCGTAATGTCAAGACTAGTCTCGAACCTGGAGAGGAATGGGACTTTCTATTCCTTCACTACCTTGGTCTCGACCATTTGGGCCATATCGTAGGGCCGGAAAGCCCTCTCGTGGCCGAGAAACTCAAGGAGATGGACGAAGTTATCGAGCTTTTGCATACGAAACTGCCGGCTGGTAGCCTGATCGTCGTCACTGGAGATCACGGAATGAGTGTTACTGGCAATCACGGAGGCACGTCGCACGAGGAAATCGAAACGCCGATTCTCTTCCTTCTGACCGGCAACGAGCGCTTCCTAGATGAGAAGCCATCAGCGAACAGTCTGTCGGATCCGAGCGTCCACCAGATCGACATTGCACCAACTCTTTCACTTCTTATGGGTCTCCCAGTACCTCACAGCTCGTACGGCTCTGTGTTACCTGAGCTTCTCACGCGGCATCCTCGTCTGAATGATGACCAGCGATTATTCCGCATGCAGTACAACGCTCACCAGCTGCTACAAGTATTTAGCGAGAACTTCGAAGCCGAAATGGACAAGTATCAATCAGTACGAGCTACAATCTGTCACTATATGCGCTTAATCAAAGATGACCAGCCATTACAGCCAGAAGCCGTAGAGAATTCGCAGCGCGCACTTCACACCTCCATGATGATGATGAAGAAGATGCTCATCGCGAATCGATCACGTTTCAGCCTGCATGCCCTTGTCACAGGTGTTGTCGGGGCAGCATACTGCGCCCTAGCTCTTCTCGTGTGCGCTTTTACAGAGAATCTGCATTTTCGCTTTGATCGAAGGGTTCTTCTTTCCAGTTTCATACTGGGCTTCTCGACTTCAGCATTTATTTCGACTCTGCTGGCTGGCGCAACTTTACCCACCGAACTCATGAGCCTGGCGTTCCTGTCGGCGTCCACCTATGTACTGCTTTGCTCTCTGCAGGGTTTTGGCATCGCAGCATTCAAGGCGTACATGGCTGGGGGTGGTCTGAGCGTACTTTCGGCCATCCAGCTCATCGGGTTGGCTTTACACGCCGGGTCTTTGGTTGGAAGCAGCTTTGTGGAGGAGGAACACCAGACGTGGTACTTTCTCAGCGTGACAATCGGTGTGGCCGGAGCACTGCTCGCGCCAACGATGAAAATCGCCAAAGAAGAACTCATCAAGGTGTTTCGAGTACTGCTACTGTCGCGCATCCTGCGCGGATGGAATCGCACGGGAGACAAGTGGATCCATCTGCCGGTGTACGCAGACTATGTACTTCGTCAACCGGCGCTTGCGTCCGCTCTTATTATAGTGACAGCACACAATGCTATCGGCATGTTCCGTATGCGCAACTCGCCACTGCAAGGCGCCGTCACCAGCACTGCGTCAGGATTCATTCTACTGTACAAATTATATAGTGTTCACACAGGCGAGCATTCAGGCATGGCCGTATGGCTATACTTGGCTTTGCCGGTCACCCTCGTGGCCGGAATTTGGGAGTTTGTGACGCAGGGCGAATTTGCTCGCGAACGTCATTTACACCCATTGAACACCTTCTCTAATTGCTGGATGTTATTGGGCTTCATTTTGCAGCGACCTGAGAACGTGTTCATGTTCGGGTTGGAGATCTTTCTTGAGAATGCGGTTCATTCAGCAGTGGGCGATTTCCCTGTGACCGTACGCGCCGTCATTTATATGTGGTTCTCAAATGCGGCCTTTTTTCATCAGGGAAACTCAAACAAGCTATCAACGATTGACGTCGCGTCAGGCTACATCGGCGTTTCATTCTATGAGCCGGTGCTTGTCGGTTTACTAATGTACTGCCATACTTATTCTGGTGTTATACATTGGCTGGTCATGTTCTGGCGTCGAGCCAGTTATAACCTCGGCCCAAAGGATAAGCTTCGCGTAACCAGTCTCATGCTGTGCATTAAGCTGCTGGTTACTACGTGGTATCTAATCGTAATGATATTTCATCGTAAGCATATCTTTGTCTGGTCGGTATTTAGCCCAAAGGGTCTGTACGAAAGCGCTCATGCAGCGACAACAGTACTCGTTCTTATGGCCGTGTCCGCATGCAACGTATGACATCATTCATACATAATGCCACTGAAGCAGCTGGACGATGGACAGCGCCATCTGCCATCTTCAAATACACTTGCGGCGCACTCCCATAAGCCATTGTGTAGTGCTACTATACTTGATCAAGGGTGGACCGTGTAAGCCCGATCCGGTTACGCGAAACGCTGTTTTATCGGTAAGGCTACTTGTAAACACAACGGGAAAGCATATGGCATATGTACAATAAGCGGAATATGTCGAAAATTGGTTGGTGGAGGAGTGGAATTGCTTAAGACTCGGCAAACAGAAAGAAAAAAAGCAAAGTGGATGTTTTGCACCGACTTCGTTAATAGAGAGCTAGGATTATGCAGAATAGATCAATGACTTCGGGCCCAATGTTACTTTTTGCATCAAAGCTTTTGGTTGGAAAAGCGACCGGAACGAAATATAAGAGATCCTTCAAGGTTAGATATATTTGAAGCGCGCTTTTTTGGGCGTGCCAACCAAACAGTCACGGTTCATTTGCACGTCTCGTTTCGGATATAAACAGGTTATATACAGACAGATACTCTTTTCAGCGAACCTTGATTTGCCCCTCAAGTTGGAGTACTGACTTCAGTACTATATTAATATATGTATTTTAATTTGTATTATGTAACAAATGAAAAATGTATTAATCTTTACGGTGTTTGTATGTAATGTAGGCGACATATGCAGCCGAAATGGCATTCGAAAGTTAATCCGAGTTTTGTACAGCAAGGAGAATAGATATTTAAATGGGTAGGTAAGTAAATAGCAATAATAAAGAAATAAAGTAAACAGATAGTCTACATACTTAATGCATTCTTGGATTTTAATTCATCAGTGTGATACTTGTATGAAATTGAAGAAAGTTTGAAAGGCTTGTGTCGAAATAAACAACTTTTCAGTTGTTTATGCGGAACTCCCTGGTACCGCACTCATTAAATTTAGGAATCATTATAAATAATAAGATTACACTAGAAAAGCACTTAATTGTGCAATCTGTTATTATCTTAGTCATTAGTGTATTCGTGTGCATCAACAAGAGATCCCTCACGGATTGTTGCCAATGATTTTCTATTTATAGATAAGGTACTGTGCGTACAACTCTCGATCGGAGCTTCGCGGTATCATAACTGTGAAAACTTCTGCAGTATGACTGAAACTTTTGCTTCCCTCAATAGACAGATCGTCGGTCAACTTCAACAGATAAGATTAATAGGTAGCATTTTTTATTATTATATTTGAATATCATCAACTACTACAACAACTGCATCGATCACAGAGCAAGTCAATCTATAGTTAATACTTGCCAAGCAGTGGTGTGATAATCACACAAGCCTGCATCCGGGTGCACGTTACAAGTTATATGTATATGAGACAACACCATGTGCAGGTTACTCGAAGGAGAAACAATAACGGCGTCGTTATTTCGTGACCTGCTAAGCATAAAACACCTCTTATCGCGCATACGAGCACCAATTATCAAAATAGGTATTAGGTTGAGTCTCATTTACGAGAGTACGTGTCCATGCGGCCGATTTTGACGTAACGTTTGTTTGTGGAAACTAGACAAAGCGGTGAAAGACACCCTCCTTCGGGGGAAAGCAACACGCGAAAACAGCCGCCGCCACCGCCGCCATCTCTCTAATATTTGTACGTTCTCTGGACCGTAGTCGAGCAGTGTTTGCCAGCGAACACGAAAAGTATCCAGGCCATCCATCGCAACTAAGATAGAACGACAAAATATTATCGTCCAGCGATATAAGCCACAAGGAACTAGTAAATCTTACCGAGTGCTACACTTCTCATTGCCTATATACGCCATAAAAATGTACATGTGAGTACGGTTTCTGGTCGTTTGCTTGTAACGGTTTCGAATTTTGAAAATCGTTGAAGTTTTTGAAAACGTGACTTGAATATATTGATGGAACACTACGTTTACTGAAATAGAGTGATAATGTGTCCTTTTTATAAAGAGGTCAAAAGAACCCATAGCGTGCTAATTATACTGTTTCGGTCGGTCCTTTGAAAAAATGGCGTTTATCGTATCTGCCACTTTCACAAATATCTCATTTAGTTTTCGAGGGTTTGACATTGTGGTAATCGATTGAATGGTTCTATTTTCATTTTTTAAATCCTTCAGATGCCTTTTTTCTTTCCAATGAAATAGCCTTTCAATGAAAAAAAAATTGTTCCTGTGGTAACTGCTATTCGCTAAGCTGAGTCCAAATTTTACCGAACAGTTTTTAACCCGATCTTTACGCATTGACTAGCTATACAAACTGCTGTGTAGCGAATAACAAATTTATTATTTGTTATGACCTATCGACACTTGTTAGCGCGCTGTGGTGCTGAGTGCTAGTGCGCAATATCTTTTTTACGTGTGATTTTGATGAACAGTAGGATATCATGTTCTATTCATTACCTAATCAGTGCTGGAGGAGCCAGGAACTGAAACGAGTTGGGTGTCAGCAATAACAAACCTATTCGATAAAATACCCATTTTCAGCTGACGTCGCTTAAAACCAGCGACGTTTTTGAACGAAGTTGTTTCGTATACGCTGTACAGTATTAAACTTAGGATGTATGCTTTGGAATTATCTTCATCGGATCTAACACGTGTATTTGACACGTATCATTTCATAACGTGGCTGACCTTTTAAGTCCGTGTTTTAACTATCGACAGCCATTTCACCTGTTCACGTACACTCTGTCGATTTTGTTTGACTTTTAGCCGTCAATATCTTCGAGTTCATGTATAAGTCGACACGAAGAGAATAGTGCCTGCTGCATCGCTCTACTACATGAGCGTGTATGCGTACCTATCAAATAATCTACGCACAGCTAGTAACTTTGCAGTTTGATAACACCCGTTATTGTCGTTGCGACGGGAAAAGGTAGACCGTCATCATCAAGGGGCTTCCTGTTTGCGTTTCAAAATAAAAATAACGTACCTTTAGACGAGTGACAGGGTTCCATCGCAAAAAAAGGACTCTGTCTTTCACCGAGCGTAAAGCATCTAGGAATATCACGTTCTCTCTCCATCTCCAGTCGCGTGCTTCCTATATAATTTCCAAACACTTGTCAGTCACTTCTCTAATTATAAGTAAACGAGACAAGTTTGTTTTTTCCACCTTATCGCAATTCAGCGTCTCGACTCGAGTGACTGAGAGAGAAAGCGAGATATCGTACAAGATGGGGCATTGTCAACGAGAAACAATTGGAGGACGGATGACATGTTTCAAGGAAAGGGCATCTTCAAAGTCCCATATTGAATCCATTTATTTCACGACGGTAGATGTCGGCAACTCCTAGTTACAGGTAACTGCCTGATAAGACATGTCAAAATTGGCTACAATCCAGCAGAATGAACAAAAAGCAAGGTTATCGTATTCGAGATTACGATTGAAATTAAATTCTGGAATACCAGCTTGTTCAGTGGTCAAATTAAAGCCATTAACAAAAATTCTCAAAAAATTTTTGCTGTTTGAAACGTATTATGTGTTTAAATCGGAAAACGATCTGAACACCTTATTTTTTATTATTTACAACATAATACATTTCTGTTATGATGTTTTTTTTATTTGAATAAGAGAATAAAGGGAACTTCCTGAAACAAAATAAAGCTGAACAGCTGTCGTTCGAATCTGAACCTCCCAACCAATAATAACAGCGTTAAAGATACCTGTGAGGATGATGCCAACCGTAATTTACAAATTCGTTCAATTTGCTATATATTAACATTACTATTTCGCACGCTTTCTCTCATATTGATAAATAGGGCCGCGTTGTTCTCGAAATTGGGCATCGAAGTGGCTCCTGCCCGGATTCCGCTTGAGAGACGACTTCAGACACTGGCAGCTCTTTATTATTCCTTCTTATTTTTCCTCTGTGGGCTATCGTCGATAATTCTCTCTGTTTACGTGATATGTTACGCGAGTGGTCCGCTCTGGTCCTTAATGGCTGCCTATCTAGCTTGGTACATCTGGGACATAAACACCTGCATACGAGGTATGATTTTCGACTACATAATGTGTATGCGTTTTGCTCTTAACCATGAACCGCTGATGATCAATTAACAGTAACTTTATTCGTGAACTAATCACCATCAGCAAAGAACGGAGAAATATTGAATATATCATTAGTATCTCAAATGGCTCGGAAACGCGAAGTTCTTAAGCTCACTGTTGCATTACAGCTTATGACCGTAATGTTAGGTTCAAACAGCAGCAGATTCAGTTTTTCTTAGCAGCATAGGATGGCAACGTGCCGCTCGTCTGATCACTCTGAGTTGTGGTGTGCTACCACAAGTTACTTCAGCATTGTATGGTAATGAAGATGAATAATGCCAACTGGTAATACTCAATGAGTGTTGTTTTTTCACTAGATAACTTCTGAACATTTACTCTCGTGGCGTCCTAATGATGAAAGAACGTACCGAACTTAGTAGCCCGGCTAGTTAGCGCGCCTAATTTAAATTCTCGGAATAATTGATTTGAACGGGAAGATTAATTTTCCTAAATATGACTTTTTCCTCGAGCGAAGCGTACCCGTAAAAAGAAACCGAAACTATTGAGGCCGATTTCAGGATTATAGATAAATAGAAATGAATGTAAATTACTCGTTTTAAAATATAGTAATTGGCATTTTACCGCCATTACTCGCTGAGTTCCTTTGACAGCATAAGCGCATTATTACACATCGGGATATGCTGCTACTGGCACTTTAGATTACTTTTAAGATTATTTTTATCTACTGTCCAATTATGGGAAAAAAAGAACGTCACAAGTGATCAGATTGGATGTTTTTGTTTGCAGGTGGCCGACGAAGCTATTGGGTGCGTTCGTGGCGCATTTGGCGTTGGTTCCGGGACTATTTCCCCATCCGTCTCATAAAGACCGCAAATCTTGATCCAACTAAGAATTACATTTTCGGTTACCATCCTCACGGTATAGCATCAGCTGGTGCTTTCTGCAATTTCGCTACTGAAGCTACTAATTTTTCTGAGCTTTTTCCAGGTATTGTACCTCATTTACTTACACTTGAGGGGCAATTTTACTGCCCGTTTCATCGAGAACTTATGCTCTTCTGTGGAATCAATTCGGTAGCTAAAGAGTCCATCGTTAATATACTAAATTATAAAGGCAAAGGGAATGCGGCCATAATTGTGATCGGTGGTGCTCAAGAAGCGCTTGACGCTGTGCCTAGCACTTTTGAATCTACTGTACGCCTCAAATTAAATTCCCGTCTGGGCTTCGTTCGAATGGCCATCATAAACGGGGCATATCTCGTCCCTGTGTTTTCCTTCGGAGAGAACGACATCTTCTATCAAGCGCCAAACTCGATTGGCTCCATTCTACGCAAAATTCAGACAGGTTTCACGAAGCTAGTTGGGTTTTCCCCTCCGGTATTTCACGGACGTGGTGTCTTCCAATATTCGTACGGTTTTCTACCTTATCGAAAGCCCATAACGACAGTGATTGGTTCTCCGATCCCGGTTGTTCGAAAACCTGACCCTAGCGAATCTGAGGTGCGTGAATTACATGCTAAGTACGTAACAGCACTCAAGGAGCTTTTTGAAACGCACAAAAAAGAAGTGGGAGCCGAAAAACTCGAGTTAGAAGTATATTAGCCTAATCTTTACAACCGTGTATTATGATGGTTATTGATATGGGTCATGCAGATTTAGCGGTGTAAACAACCTGCTCAAATGAATGTGTAGTAAAGTTCGATTTACAATGGGACGTTTAGGCATACAGTCTAAATAATTTACTATTTGAAATTCCTCAAATTACAATAGTCCAAAACGATGGCCTGTTGTTGAACTAGTGCCCACGGAAAGCTTTGCTAGTCTCAGATATAGTTAGCTGCGCACTTTTTATATGTATGTTTATGGTATATAATTTTTTCTTTTTAACCTTCTGAAACGCATTGTATAAAGCCATAATCGGCAACGATCAAATACAGAGGTTGGTGCATGTTTGTAAAAAAGAAAGCGACAGCAGATTAGATTGTCGTATCATAAAATACAAGTCTCATTGTATATAAACATACGTGAAGTGAAACGATATTTATTAGATATACATTTTTAATAAAGATGATATGACGGTAAGAAGGTTTGGCCCTGGTTGTGTCGTTTTTGCTTAGAAACAATAGCTGTCTGTATATAACAATACGAAACTTGGATCTAATATAGGAACCCTGTAGGCAATACCTGGTAGCTTATTATAGAGACCCAGGGTGCATCGCCTTGAATGATTATCTGTTGGTTTTGGTGCCAGTTTCTAGAAGCATATCAGCAACCTTGTCTGGATTGCACTAGCTACGATACCTGCTAATATGTCAAAAAAATATTTTCTCGTTGTAGTTCTTAGAAGCCCTCTGGGTTTGTTTTGCGGCAGGTTCAGTGAACCCGATAGCAGCTTCAGAACGAGATAGAAAATGCCCAAAAAAAAAACGCAAAAAATATGATGACTTTAACCAAAAAACTTTCCATGTCAGCCAACAGCAGCGTGTAGCCACACTATTAAGAGTGTATTGATATGGCGGGTCAAGTCGAAGTCCTGTTTTCTCTGGATTCATCTCTAACGAGAAACAAAATGGACCAGTGAAATGGAAATTTCATGAAAACGTACAACGAAAATCGAGAATATTCATAGATAAAGCAACGTAGGCAACTGCATCAAGTACGTGTAATTAAGGTAGCCAGTGCGTTATTTTCTGCGAAGTGGGTTTACGTTTTGTTTCAGTAAGCATTTTATCAAACAGAAAAAAAGAAAGACATTTATGCAATCGACCTAAGAAATACAATGTGTGATAGAACCCGATTGGATTACCTGTGTTACAGGTGACTCATATGTAGACTGTACTCGCCGAGAATAGACTGTCGCCTGCAGAACCGCGAGGCTAACTAGTCTTTTGGTGTCTGATACTGAGACTAGTGAAAAGGCTTAGCGCTAAGCGCAATTTAGCTACGACGCTTGTTTTCGCGGATCGAATAAAGCCTGGCAGCCATCGCGGAGTTCTGCAATGGCATCAAGTATCTAGAGAAACACATTGTCTCTCTGACGGCTCTGGAGTACGCATCGATTCCGACACGAATATTTTGAAGATTTCACTGCTCACTGATTTGAGGAGGATCATATTTATGGATGCCTCTTGCAACCAAGATGTAGTAACAAATCTATCAAAATACTTAAAGAAGAAAACTGCTACTTTCATATAAAACCGCAAAATCTCAGAGGCAGCAGAGTCTCTTGCATTTCATGAGACTATCCTGTGCCCAATCAAAGATCCGAGTTCGAAAAGGCTGACCCGTTAAGTTATAATGAGCATTTCTGAAGAGCTCGAGCTCATCTGCTTTAAAGTTCACTTTCAATGGATACGCTCACATGTCGGTATCCAGCAAAAAGTCATGGCCGTTAGATTTTTTAAGGTGAAGATTACTAGCTCCACAAGAATACGAGTATTATACCACGGGCAATTAGGGAAAAGAAGCAATCTGTGTGGAAAAGAAGTAGATGGAGAAAAAATCAAACCTTGTTAGGAAAATGGTCGCGAATGGAAACTAGGTTCTGCTGTCTTAGGTGTTAGCCTTTTGTAAGCATAAAAAAAGGCTGCGCGTGTCCATCGTCCGCGATGCTCCAAAGGCCTTACTGAAAGAACGTTAAGCTAAATTAAGACAGGGGCATGTAAAGACCTTCTTTATGAAATATGTATGAAGCAGGATTTATGTTTGAGATAGCTGCAAGAGATTCGAAAGACGAAAAGGTGAGCGGGTATGAGGTGTGTTTGATGAAATCCAAAACGAGCTCTAGAAGCTCGTAAGGGAGAGATTCTAAGCTAACTTCATTTCTTACCAAATATAATACGTGTGCTGTAATAAAGTAACACAAATTTTGTGAAATAAAATACACGTAAGTTATTAACTAATATGATGTAATCATCTGCATGTGAATATACTGATGATGATGTGGTACGCCAGGAGACGGCAAACGGTTCACTAATGCGATATGTGCCTCCGACCCCCTAGCGTGAGACTCATACTGCATTACTTTTTTTTTAATAAATTTTCGGGTAAAAAATACATTGAAAATGATTATTTAGCTTACTGAGGCTTATTAGTTAAAACATGACGATTACCGAAATTGTAGAATTTCACAGCCCATTCACATGCTGCGTACTGGTTTCTAACTTCAGGTCGCTGCAATCTGCTTTGGTAAGCTAGGGCGTCGTCATATTTACTGCACTGAAATCGCATCTGTTACTTCTTGTTTATGTTACTTTAACCTCATAATCCTCATAGTAACATGTTTGTATTGTGAACGCATCTCTGTAAAGAACTGACTAAGTGAATCCACCAGGTAACAAATAAGTAAGGACACATTTGCACTTTGTCATAATAAGCCGTTTTGTCTTAGGTTTTCATTCATTGAAAGTGGCGAGTAATATAAACGCAACGAAATGACTTTTTGTGTCGTCTTCCGTGCGATTGCTTGTTTACGTTAGAAATCATCCGTATAAATCAGGTGATCTAAGATACAAGTCATCCTCAAAACTAATGTCTGCCTGCAATCTATTAGACATCTGCTTTTTGCTAATTCTCTTCTTTACATAATGCGAATGGGTGACTTCCGGCCGTCCTGACATCCTCTTTTGCTTCATACTGTATGTATATATATATGTATATACGCGGGATTAAACCGCGCATAGAGCCATTATTAATGTGCAACATATGACGTCACGTTATGTAAAATGTGTAGTACATGCGGTGAAACGAATGAGTGAATGGATATAATGTGAATATGGCAGGTTCTTATTTATGGGCGCCTATGGCCTTGGCAGTCAATTATTGCTTGATCTTTCCGCGAAATGCTCCAGGTCAGATATATGAGATTCTCCTTGAGATAATGCCGTCTTACAGTCGCGCATTCTGATTGGCGAAAACTATATTTATAAGTGATTAATGTTTCCGAATTCACCGTTAGCAATGGCAGGAGCACACGGTACAAACTAATGTAAAATGGTGTTTATGAGGTTAATTAATCTCTTTTATAAAATGTACAGAGGCTATTTAAAGAGTTTCTGTTTAAATATTTTGGAAACTACAATGTTCACAATAAAATACGATCGGTGCATAAGTATTGCCCGTTTTTGTGTATTACTGCCCGTTTGCAATTTTTCATTCGCTGATGGCCACATACTGTCCATATACCGCGAGAGAGTCAGTCCGCTCCTTGCTTTTATCTTTGTTTTGTTTGGATCACAACATTTTACTTTGGGTTTCAAAATTGGGTGTGTCGAATGTATGTATATATATATATATATATATATATATATATATATATATATAGACGATTAACGGACGCACTTACTCAAAGCCACATCTGGCACTCGCCTGCAACTGGACAAGACTGTGAAGATCAGACAGTACGAACCATTATAAGTCTATAATAAATACATAAGAAACGAAGATGACGTAAGGAAGGTTCGTGCACGAAATCGAGGTTGTTTTACACTGCCATGAGAACTCAACACATTAAAAAACTCAAATCATCATTGGATTTTCGGAGAAAGATTACCTTTTAGTCACCAACTGCCGTAGACGTCTTCAATACGAATTGATCGCCGGTTGTGGTATCTAGTTGAACCTGTACTGAGCTGAATTGAACTGGCTAAAATATACACCAGCTTCGTATGAGTTGGTTTAAGTTTATACATCCATATATGTGTGAGTCAGACAGGATCGCTAACCGTTAAAATACGGCGCCACGATAATACAAAGCAGAAAGTAAATTTCTTTTTGCCGTCCTTCCACTCCACAATTGTGAACATTCTCACAAATAGCAAATCAGTTGCCGTTCAATGTCAAGGAACACGGGCATGCCCTTCTTTTTATATCTATTGCCACGATTGCTTTTAATCGAGTCCAAGCACGCATTTGACCTTTTTAATTTTTATCGCATTATTTGTTGTTTCTTGCACAATCCAATCGAAATTTGATTTGATTTAAAACCGATAGCCACACATAAGGATGCAACCTGTATCCTTTCCCAATATGCCTTTGCCATTACTAACTATTATTTTATCATGTATCGTGTGGCCTTTTCGTGTCGAGATATATGTACAGAGAAAAGCATGTAGCGGACAAATTGGTTATTTGGTATTTCATGTCATCATTGTGTAACCTCGAAAATTCTGAAAAACCTCCGCATCGACCTGTTAACACCGATAGCAGTGCTACATTCATGATTGAATTGGGATGGGCCGCACTAGACTGATTCGTTACCTTAACGTAAGTTATAAGCGGCATGAGTCTAGTAGCGGGTAGGTGTCGAGCAGCCTAATTTTGGGTCAACACTTTTAGGTTTTTCGACGGTCACCGCATAGCTGATTGAGCCGAGCACAAATCCTGGCTGCTGCACCGATTGTAACGTTCATTAATGACATATGTTCGGATTTAAGGAAAAGCAAAGCTTCTCCATCGATGTCTTGCGAGCGAAATTCGTCTGCGTAAGCAGCGCAGCCTGGTACGCTTTTGATGAAATCGTATACCTCTTGAACGCTCCAGTTACATGGCAAATTAGGTTCCGCAGGTTTGTCGGCAATGGAGGGTTTAGGTTCGACTGTAGGAGTCTCATTGGCAGCTGTATTTTCTGGTACCGTCTGAGTCGTCTGAGGTTGTGCAGCAGTGCCTCCAACAGCTGATGTAGCGGTTGCCTGAAATAGCAGAAAAGCAGGTTCAGATCTTGGTGCAGGTTAGCACTACAATTCATATTAGAAGGAATTTTTTGTGCGCGATAATTTACCATCAAATAAGTAAGGTTCTTCATCAAATAAGTACCGGATTGTTGCAATAACTATGTACCTAAAAGCAACTAAAGTTGTCTATAAACACATGTCAATTACTGGAAGTGTGGTTAATTGTTTCTTAGCTCGATAGGTTGAAGAGCTTCCTGTGATATAGCGTATTAGACGTTCTTGTATAGTATCTCAACCACTGTTTACCTTCAAGAAAACGTGATGTTTTAACGGGTATCTGTCAGAGAGCCTTCTGGCGGATACCTAAACATCATGCCTCGTGGCATATATACAATTAACGATGTAATCGCATGATATACTTTAGTTTTATCAAATAACCTACCTGAGACTGTATAGCTTCTGTAGACTCAACTGTGTTGCACTTTTCTACTGTTGTCTTGCCCGCCGGAGCTGAAATGCCGTCATCGGTTGTCACACTTTTCGATGCGGCAGGTGTTATTGCCGGTGCTAACGCAGTTGGTGCCCTGTTTACGTTGCTGTTGTTTTCAAGCTTACGTTTACGTTCTTTGCTGAGGGCGGCGGAGGCTTGCTCACGACGAATCATCTCACTGAGAAGAGCGCTTCGGCTCACGGGGAAAGGCTCTGAACTTTCACGGATCACGTAGCCCTCGATGATATGCGTGAGAATCTCGGACGCTTGCTCAAGAGTGTCCGGTACTGGTCCAACGTCCTCTGGGAATGGCGCACCGATAGGTGGCGACATCGAATTTCCTTGCGGTCCATCTGATCGGTCTGGCAGTGATGTCTGGCGACGTGGATAGAGGCGATATCATATCAGTCATCTCTTATCATGCGATATCACGTAATTCCTTTTTATTGAATGAAGAAATATGATTGATATGTAACCACGACATAATATTACCATGGGAACAGCAGCAGCAATTGGTTGTGAAACGAGTTCAAGCGGGGGCACCGTGGCAACAGGTGGTAATGACGCGTGTGGGGGTTGAGATCGTTCTTTGGCCTGTTCCAATCCCATAGGAGTTACTGCAGCTGATGAGGCAACAGGGGTTGTATTATGGGTTTGCTGAAATATCAAGCAGACAACGTTAGTATTTTTGCTATTCTTTTTTCTCTGCGGCAGTAGATTAAATCAAAACGAGCACTACTTTTAGTCTAATATTGAAATTTTAAATACATACTTAATTACTAGAACTACTCCATATGGCCGAAAGCAGATCACCAAGCAGCCAAGTGTCAGGATGAAGAAAAAGATTGTTAATTTGAAAGAAAACATTTGACAAAGTAAGTGAAAAAGGAAAGTCAGCCAGTTTTCGATTGATTCGAAAAAGTTCCGTAATATTGTACCATAGGACTACTGGCAGTTACAGGCGGTTTGGGGGCAGGCATTCTCATATCGGTGCCCTTCTGTTCAGATGTATGAACAACGGTTGGAGCTACAGCGACGGTGAGCTTCGCGTCTGCAGCATCCTCTAGCTTCGCTGTTTGTGGTATAGGTGCCACTGCAGCACTTGGGGTGGTCGTGGGTACTTGCTGACTAACTGGCGCTCCATCAGCTGCAGTTATCGTAGGCGTCTCTACAGAAGGTTGCGGCCGGATGGCGATGCCCCGAAGGCCACGAGGGCCAGCCTGTACTTTCGGCCCGACATTTGCTTGTTGAGACTAATTGCAGCGAGAGGGACAAATTGCAACACAAAAAATTATAATATATGTAGCATGGAAGTAATCGAGTTGAACTATTCTCGTTACAGACTGAAGGGTTAATGGTTTCTTCTCGAGCTGTGTACTCGAAAAAATAATTATTATATCGTTTACCACCTACCGCGATAGGCCGAACTAGTCGCGGAGCTCCGGCTGCCTGCATCGAAGTCGGAATCGCCGTCAAAAGTTGGCCATTGGTCTGAACCTGAGATATACCAAAAAATGTAATAAATATTATATTTTTAGCAAATATGCTTAGATAAAATCAAGTTGCCAATCACCTATTTCCAAATAAATAAATTACACAGTGTGTCCAGGGTAATTATCAATGTAGGTATTTTCTCACATTTGTACCTGCGAACAAGAATCGCTGACCTTTCACTGATTTTACGTCGTCCACTTAATTTTATGTAGAGTTAAAGGTCCACATTGGTATATGACACATATCATCACATTGTAAGTACCCTATTCAATTAAACGTAAGACTAGCTTAGCGCTATCGCAATTTAGTAAGCGCTTACGTCAGCACTTTTTGCGTTGGAAAACCACCATCGAACACCCAAGCAATGAAAAAACCACTGTTAACGCTATCAATCCAGTCTCACTCTCTCAACTAAATAAAGACTCCCCAAAAACTGACAAGTTGCGCGCACTACCACTTGAACCTGCTCAGACGAGGTCAAGGCTTTCTTGAAACCTTTGAGGAGAAGTGTCTCCTTGCAAAGTATATCTTTCGGAGAGCCACGAACTCCGGTCATTTTACCAATTGGAAGTTGTGTTCCCGCGTATTTAATAAACACGCGCTCTTCTACCAAAAAAATGAGAGATAGCCCTATGCTAACGCCGATAAGGCGCAAACCACCGAAGAATCTCGTAAACACTAGGGAATTTCTTTTGGCGCTCAGTCATAAGAGGATTTTAATAGTGACGAAACATACTAGCCTTTTAACTGTAAACGAAGCCGATAATGTGCGTATTTTGCTTTAAGATTTTCCAGTAATTGTTTAGGTAACAGGTGCAGAATATCCCCATTAAATCAAGACAGTGCGAAAAATTTGATGCGCAGATTACTCTAAAACGAACGTCAGATCGCTATATAGATTTGTTTCTCCATTTAAGCAGACGTCCACTTAGCCGGGAATCCACACCAGACGAAACCAGCTTCCCTGTGTTGACAGTAAGATGGGTGAGCTTAAGAGGGATTCCTTCTTTTCGACAACAGTATTAATATTGCCAACGACGCGACTGAATTTGCCTCAAAATTTGCTTTCAACCGGCTCCTACAGTATGCCCTTTAGGCCAGACGCTACAAAAAAACTTATTCAATCACACACGAGCATATTGCGCTTTGTCAAAAAGAGTTAATAAGATGAAGTCCTTGAGAACTAGAACTCAGTGCTACATATGTAGGTCCATTCATGGTGGATCTCTAACACTACTTTCCAATAATTTGGCCAAGAAAGGTATATGCTATTTGCGAACAATTTTTTATAGGACGCGTATCTAGGTGTAATCAGCACTTTAAATTGGACATTTGCAACGGGTGGGGTCCGACCCTGTTAAATAGGGATGACATTAGTATATTTGTGCAGGTCAGTGCAGTTACCGTATAAGAAGAGCTCTAATCAGTGGCGCAGCAACGTCCTCTCAGTTCCCGACCACAACTTGACCATCAGCTAGTATTGATCATGCACTCGTCTATTAAGCCCATCAAGAAGTCATGAAATTCAACCACCCGTATTACGCACATACCCTTCCATCCTTTCTATGGGAAAAATTCCTATAATTTCTAAAAGAAAATGTCACAACTGAAACTAACACCTGGAAAAAGAGTAAGTTGTCCGAAAAAGGACGTACTGCAGGAGGAACGCACTTGACCACCTTTTTTGTCAGATTTTAAAATCTGATATACTGTATCTTGAACCTTCTCCACTGACTTTAATGTTCCACTACTTCGGTTGTCCCTGGCCTGTCACTTGGATGTTCCAAAGCGCTTCTATGAGACTGCACCTCGACCAGCACCTGTATACTTGCAAGAACCCGCTCTGCTAATTTGTGGACGTTTCATGTTAAAAACACAAGTTTCAAATTCCTTCACTCCAGACCATAATGCTTCGCTAATTGTCCAGGCGGCAATCTCCAGTCCGTTACGGGCCTTGCAGCTAATAAAACTTTTTGTAGACTTTAGACTTTTTTGCGCTTCGTCGTAGCAGATTGCGCCTTTTTCCGTTTTGAACATTGCTCAAATATCCCTACCCATTCCACAGTAAGAAAATCAGACAGTTAAACAAGACAACTGGTTGAGTTGTATCACCTATAGCGAGTGCATAGAGCCCCCTCGTTCTACTTTTATGTGAATAAAAAAACTTAAAAGTTACTTTTTACAAATGTGTTAGTGCATGTTGATCTAATAGTTCTTGCTGTGCAAGTAATAACAACATGCCACTGCATGAAATATTTGCAGCTCTTTATTACATCTATGCCCCTTTGTAATTGAAATTGGTAAGACTACGGCTCTTGAAATAAGTGCATATTCTAACTGGAAGGTCAACGAGCGTTGTTGATGTGAAAAAAAAAACAAAAGGTGAAAACAAACCGATATGTGTTGCCCTGTATGAAAAAGCGTTTCGGGTTGCATAAGAGCTGTTGGCTGTTGCTGTAAACTAGCTGAGATTGTCGTCGGTGTTTGTTGTGCTGTTGACTGAGTAGGCGGGCCTGTTTGACTAAGCTGTTGTAATTGTTGTTGCTGCTGTTGTTGTTGCTGCGTTTGCGGCTGCTGTTGCTGCTGCTGCGCCTGCTGAGTTCGTTGAAGACTCTGTTGAAGAGCGGTCCGAAGTTGAGACTGCGCGTCCTGCTGCGGCTGTTGCTGCGCCTGCTGTTGTGGTTGCTGTTGCTGTGAAGGCTGCTGTTGTTGTGATTGATTTTGTTGTTGTTGCTGCTGCTGCTGTTGCTGCTGCTGTTGTTGTTGTTGCTGCTGTTGCACCTGTGCTTGCATTAGCGTTGGCACAGGACCGGCGTGAACTACAGTTGGCAGGACACCCGTTGGCATTTGGTGGACCGTAGCTACGCCAGCAGGCCCACTGAGCTGCTGGATAATAAAAGCACAATAGCATTAGTACTAACAATCATTTGATATGATATTTAAAACCGTTAAGGTTGTATTATTATATGTTATTCGATCATGTGTAAATTTACCTACATACTGTCTGCCGGTCTCTTTATGAGCTCGTAAATCTCAATAATAGAGGTCTTAGTAGCCTATTTATAATCTGGTCAAGTTTTATAAAAGACTTGTTCGGCACTTCTTGAAATTTCCGAAAGGTTTCGGTTGAACCTTTCAGTTTCCAAAAAGACGAATTTTCCACATTTTTTCCACTGAAGGCTAAACTATTATTATTATTATTATTATTCTTGCCGGTATTATTCTTGCTGAAACAGTTAATGATTAGTAAAATACTTCCGTGTATAAATCGGAAAACCATCGACCGCGATATCACATCGAGAAAATTGTAATGAGATGTAGGCATGACAGAGACGTTTCAGCGTGAGTACACGGGGTAATGGGATGATGACAACCTAATAGTAGGTCTGCTTCCGAACTATAATTTGATCTAGGTAAAATCCCAACACTAGACTACTATTTAGCAAGGCCAGGGGTTAATTTTAGATCTGGTGGAGTAAAATCTGTTTCGATTAATATTGGCAGGCATAATAGACTATGATTTTAAGTTTAAGGTTTTTTAAACCTACAAATGTAAGAGTGGGCTTACTGTCATCGAGCTACAGGTTAGATCGCATATAATCAATCAACTGCGCCAAAAAAACAGGTTCACTGGGACAAGTTAAGCGGTTGACTAAAATAGGTAAGTGGAAATAATTAATAACTGTAACCGACATCTGGCCGATAATCATGGCCCCAAAGGTTTGCATTCGAACCCCACCTTCTATTAGGCCAACACGAATAAAATAATTATTATTATAATAGGCCATTGAAACAACAGCAAAGTAAGTATTAGAGTTCTTCGAATGAGCCCGGTGGACAGTTAAATAGTAAGAGCAGAGTAACTGCAGCGCCATAACTGTTCGCATGTGCCTGGGCTATATTTCATGTTAAGGGAGGCGTCCGCCAGTGATTCAGATTAGTTGAACGAACAGTAAATCGGACGAGGGGCCAGGTCATTTTGCTAATAAATTCTATATTTGACTGTTAAGAATCGAGCCCTTTTCAGAACTTACCGGTGCTGCGGTAGTCTGTAACTGTTGGGCTTGAACCTGAACAGGTGTCGTGCTCGCCGTCTGTTGCAGCTGATGCTGCTGCTGCGGTTGTTGCTGTTGTATATAGACACTACCATCGTGTTGATTTCGTATGAGGATGGATGGCTGCAGAATAGGCTGCCCGGAAAGTGGTCCCGTCCACGAAATGCCTGGCCCGAATGCGTTGAGCGTCTGCAAGGGACCGAGAATCGTTTGCGCTTGGCCGATTACGGGCTGGCCAACTGTACCGACCTGGCCTACGCCAACCTGACTGGCCACCAGTTGCTGGCCAGTTGTAGAATTGATTTGTCGATATTGAGCCCCTGGAGGAAGTCCGGCTAACTGCAACTGCGGCTGCTGCGGAGCTGTAGCAGTCTTTTGCTGTTGTTGACCAGCCGGTATGAACTTGTGGGCGGTTTGCGGCTGTGGGCTCGGACCAGTTTTGGTGATTGGACCTTGAGCTGTCTGAGTCGCCTGAAGTACACCACCTGCACTACCAACCATACCCCCCTGTGCATTGGTGATGGTCATACCCAAAGGACTGAAGACGAGGGCTTGTCCGTTGGCGCCAGATTGAGTCACGAATTGAGTCTGGGGCGCTACGTTGGTGACAATCTGTCCAGCTGTTTGTTGGGCACTGCCCTTATGAGCCGCGGTCATTCCCGCCACAATTCCACCGGCCATGGTCATTTTGCCTGCCACATTCGTTACCGCACCACCTTGACTTGTCATCACCTGAACACCCTTGTTCGGCTGACCTGCTGCCATGCCAGCTATTACTGGTTTACCTTGACTGTCTTGAGCCATTTTCTGCGGCGTTCCCTGAGCCTGAGGCTGAGTTCCCGGTCCCGTCATTACAGTAATTTGACCTTGACTCAGTTGTTGCTGTATCGTTAGGCCACCGGCCGGTGATAACAGCACTTGCTGTTGACCGGCAGCTGTCGCTTGGTAAATAGGTTGAATGTAGCCGGCGTGGTTGAGGGTGCCCTGCTGTAACACCGACACCTGCGAAGGAAACTGAAATTGTTGCAAATCGGTGATAGACAAAAAGGAAAAAGATCCCCTGTTAATGTTTCTTCACAAGTAAATGGAAAAAGGTAGTAAAAAAAAATAGCGCCGACCAGAGTGATAGCTAAAACTCCTTTAAACTGCTAGCTTTCCAAACGGCTGTAAAACATCATATCAGATGTAGGAACTCACTAGAGAAATTTATTAAAACCTGTATTCATACTGGTGTATGCATTTAAAAAAGTTTTTAATAAAATTCATTATCTAACTTTCTCAGTAATTGAATGTGGGAAAACCCAATCACAAGCAGTTTCGATCGTAGCGACCACCTATACACATAAGCGTGTTTCAGTTCTTTCGAAGTTTGTAAATTTATACTAGCCGCTAGCTGCTTCTTACCTGCAGTGTGGTGCCCCCTTGAGCCATCGTTTGGAGAACTGTTGGTGACTGGGGCATAACGGTACCAACCGACGTTACACACTGCGGAAATTGAATCGTTGCAGCTGTTGGCGGCGCAGGCGAAGAGTTCATATGGGGGCTAGCCTCGTGAGGAGGCGTGGAGACGGCCATCTACCATTAAACGAAAAGAACGACCATATTAGGTTAAATCGTGCCAATGATTATATACTTGAATGAATGTTTGTCAACAGTGAAACATCTCTATTACATGTACATCCATAGTACAAGCAGCATGTGCCTGCAAGCATGTCAGAGCAGCATTACGCTGATGCGGATAAAGGCAAGCCCTTTTCTGATATCTTGCTATCAAACTAATTATAGTTACAGTCACATGAGAGAGCGAAGATGCACCTGTTGTTGAGGTGTCGATGCTGATGAGGCTGGGGATCCAGGCGGTGCCATTGCTTGATGGTTGTGCGTGACACCCATTGCTGGCTGAGATAATACTGTAATGTGGAGGTATACATTGACACATTCAAGGCATAGTCGGTACTTTATCGAATTAACATACCAGCTATTCAGAAAAATTTGGTAAGATAATAAGGTACTGGTTTATCTGTTTTCTTCAAATCTACCGACGGCCACGTATTTAGAACAGAGCGTAAAATGAGCTTGTAACAATTGGAGAAATCATGGTACACTCTGGTACTCCCTAGTTGTGTCGCTTACCGTATCCAGTCGGCGCTGAACTTGCAATTGGAACGTTCATTGTTGAGAGTTCAACTTCCTGAAATAGCAATCGTACTGTAAGATATATGTATATGTATATGGAATAACCGGTTTATAGTTTTGTTAATGTTACGCCAAACATTTAATTGGCCCGTGTTTAGCGTCAAAAAATGATTCCGGAGCATGAAGAACTGTTTAGACTACTATTATGCCCTGCTAGTGAATCATTCCAGCATTATGGTAAAATATCATAATGTGATACGCTGGCCGCTTTGTACGTTATCCATGCGTGCATGCTCGTTTACAAAGTTTTATGCCACAGAAATCGTTAGACAGGTATCTTTTGCATTGACTAGAATATTCGTAATTGATCAATCATCGCTGAAATTTCACAAATAGATAAGCTTGCAACTACATATAGATACTATGAAAAATTTCCGTTGCCCAAAGGAAGAGCACCTTTTTAGTAATTTTGCTGCGAGTTATTCTTCTCTGCCTTGCGGAAGGGCAGACTAAAACATCAAGATCGAATTCTGTATAAAAAAAAAAATGTTAAAATAAACCGAATAACGGCGAGTTGATGTGCACCACCCGTATATTGAGTATAGTTAAAGCTCGTTTTCCATAAACGCACAAATTTGAACTGTACTGCTTTCGCACATTTCTTCCATTCAAAACGACTCTGAAGAATATTATAGATACTTTTCAGGCATAGAAAACTGATAAAGGCAATATGCGTAATAAAGCGGAGAGTAACTCAAATTTCTTTAACTTATTTCTAATTAGTAGCTTAACACCTTCTGGTAGATTTTATATTCGGAGTAACGAAAGATTATCATTGCGATGACTGTCTATACAAGTGTGTACATAAATACACTGGCATTGTCTGATTCAAGCAAGCTAACAGAGAGAACTATTACATCCATAGTTGATGTAACGTGAATCTAGCTTTGTTCGTAGTATTTAGATACGCTAATCAGTATTTATTTACCACTAGATTTGTACGGTAAAAATTACCTTGTATAACAGATCCTGAACGATATCTTGCCTATTCAGTTACACAAAACGCGCTACTCTATACAGTTGTCGAAGATTGTCGGAGGAGCAGTTCATCAATCCAATTTTTCAAGTATCGCCATTCCAGAGGAAAATTTCTCGTCAATCCCTGACCATTTATTTAGTAATTAGATCATTCACATAAAACATTCAGACACACATCCATAAGTGCAATCCGGCTCTCGGTTGACACAAACCGAGCAAAGCTTCTCACTTTAAACCTACGATTTAAACTCGAATGTAATCTTCACTTCATATTTTAACAGTGAGAATTGTATCCTTTTTCTACTTCTGATTTCCATTTCCGATTGATAGCCTACGTATTGTTTTGAGACTGGCATTTGGCTAATCGTACTGTTTTATTTCAATTACAGATCTTGTTTGATAAAGCAAGTTCTGTCATAACCGATGATACCTCTTCCACGTAATAAAACTATTAGTTTTTCCGTTGGACTTTTTTTAATTGTACACAAACGTTCCAAATATCCTTTGATTATGACGAATTCGGTACAATAAAAAGTGTTTATTAAAACCTGTGAGTATGATTAAAAATGATGAGATATTATTGAGTGTTTGTTGACAAGGATCTATCTGTTTTGCACCGTCCTGCCTTTCCCTCTGTCATTTCGCCATCGCCACCGTATTCCTTCTCCATCACCAGTCCTGTCTACTGCTGGCGTCTCGACTGCAGCTCCCTCTAGCTTAGGTTACTAGATACTAAAAGGTCCTTTGGTTCATCTTCAATTTTTCTTAACCGGGGGGGACTTCTGTTGCCGAAGACTCTTGTGTAAAGATGTTGAAACGCGGACTAAGAGCTATTATTAGCGTAGGCCACACGCAAACGACTCGAAAACGCGGAGCTTATTCATTAACAAAAGCTCTTACAGTTGCTGCGGAACTTGAAGCCGCCAAATTTAATTGTTGGATTGTCCGTTCTCAGTTCAATAAGTGCACATTAGAGTGTTACTGAGGTGCGTTTATTGCGGATCATCAGTTGTTTTAACTGCGTAATATTATCTGAATAAAGCAGCAGCTTAATGCTTGACAATGAGGTTAACCATTATAGGTTATTTTTCTGTTAGACCAGACACTGCATGCATTAGCAAGCGGATGTTTATGTGGATTTGCAAGAGACTAGCGTTCCGACTAGCATTCTTGTCCCCTTTTTTATTACTCTTTTTGCGTACTGAGCGCTGCTATTGTGCCGTGAGATAGCCATCTACATATAAGGCTTCTAAGATAGAAAGTAGACATTTTCTTCTATCAGCTTATAATACAGTCAAATAAAGATCGATATTGATTTGCATTGAATTGAGGACTGAGAAAAAAATTTAGTCTTTGTGAATAGTGGTTTCAACGGCAACCGTCAAGGCTAAAGGGCACAGCTGGACCAATAAGATGGACCTTCGCTCTGGTAGTGCCGGTCGTACGTAAACTGTATTTACTCAGACCCCTTTTAAAAGACTTCTAAGATACTGTATGTCGTCCCTAACGCTGTAACATAGCTCTAAGGGTCTGGTCTAACGAACCTGTATATAAAATAATTTTCCAACATCTAAGTATATTTATATGCAGGCAAATGCAATATTGTAAAATACTTCCGTTCATTCTTTGCATTTCGTAAGGCAGTATCACATTGACTTTCGAATAATCCGCCGATGGTGCGGGCGCCCTCGCCCTCTCCGCAACCCCCCTCCCAATCCGCAGGCTTTGCTTTTTCTCTGCTGCGTGTTGTTATCAATGTTGTTGTTTCCCGCTGTTAGTGTCGATGTTGCTGATTTAGTCTGTGCGTGTGTGTCTGCTGTTAGTGTCCTAGTGATGATCTGTAGGCGCTAATGTCGTCAGTACGTCCGGCAGCGGCTAGTGACTGAGTGAGTGGCTCGCGGTGTAGACGAAACCAGTCTGGTTAGTACGTACAGTTCGTGCCGTCTTCTTTGTTTATTGATTCGAATAACGAACTCATACGTGGTTGATCCGTTGTTCGGAGCGTCTCGCTGTGATCTGTCTGTGCGTGTGTAAAAATAATACGATAGGCAACGAGTTGATTGACAACATAGAGCCTGTATCGTCAAAGCGTTTCAAACGACTATTCGTGAGCTGGTCTTGACCTAAACCAGCTGTTTCAACGGGGCTGACTCCTGGGCGTTAGCTTACTGGTGGGTAGCCAATGAATAATTGTTCTAGTAAATGTTTCTTACCGGGTTCGGCTTATGGCTGGTTATGTAGTGGTGGGCAGAATTCAATCAATCTATCAAACCTAGGCAGTGTTGCGACGGACACGAAACTCTTGACATACTAAAGTATTTTAGTACGTAAAACGGTTTGGTGTGGTGTATAGGAAAATGGGAAACTTGGCAAAACGTGTTTAATACTGCATCCTGGTATCTTATGGCATCGGGCATATTTTTTTTTTAGCAGCAAACTGATTAAATAAAAAAAAGGCCATTTTTGCAATTAAGTAGTGAAGATCTTCAAAGAAGTGAAAAATTCGTTCCAGATATCCTTTTTTCTATCAGCAAGGTTACAAAATACAACGACAACGTGCTAACGTTAGCCAAGAAAACTACCCTAGCTTACGAAGTGTTGACCATAACCCTGATTGAAAGCTAACGATGACACCTGTATTAAATACATACTAAATCGATATGATGATATATGAGCATTTCAAGGTCAGAATGCGTACATTTGTGAATTTATCTAATCCTGGAAGCAAACAGCAAATAATCTGCTCTCGCCAACACTGCAAAAAAGGCCATCCAATTATGCTTTGCCTGTTGTTATAATCAGTTATGCATCCCTCATTGTTTTGATGATATTCCAACTCATGTATGGTGGCCTAAGGACTCGCGTACGTAGCGTGATGTTCATGTTTTTTTATATATCAACACTATAAATGCAGAAGTTAAAATGCGATTTGAAATCGAAGATACCGAGAGAGTCAAATACTAAGAGAAACAGGAGTGCAACTATAATTACGATCTCCGATTATATTTATAGAAAAATTACTGATGCGATAGTTGTTCAAGTGCGTTATGATATGAAATGTGATGGACAATAAGGAAGCACTTTGTAAAATAAGCTTACGCGAGCTTTATTGAAGTATGAAAATTTAATTTTCTCTGAAGCAAAGTTTAATTAAACAGCCAGATAATGATACAGCACCCACACAAACGCATAAGAACGACATCGTTTTGATTTTGTTCTTGCTGCTTATTCCGTGCGCCTAATAACCCGAATGATATGGAGTTCTTTCAAAAAATGCTTAACATGCCGAATTTAGGAAAAGCTCACATGAAAATATTCTAGCATTAATTTCACCAAACGGATCTAGGCTTTACAGCCATACAATGTTCGGGCAATCAAAAAGAGAACGAAATTCTTAGTTTACTCTTATAGATATCCTACGAGAGTTCCCATCGTGGGGTGAAGTGTTGGACTCAGGAGCCACCGACCCTTGGTACTTGATACGTATGTACTTTTGTATAAATGAGCTGTGCCGAGCTGAATGGAAAGAAATGTGAAAAGCTGCTTACTCTGTCATCTGCGCATTTACCAAAATTACTCATCACCAGCTCTATAGCGGTTTGTATTGTCCGCTTTAACGGGGAGAAGGGAAGATTTGCCTTGGTAACCAACTGTATCAAGCTTACGTCTTTTTTCGAGTACTGCAATGTATGCAAGCCTATATAACTGCTCATAGCGCGGGTGGAATAATTTTTTTTATTTTTTAAAAATACGAGTAAGAGTATACTTAGGTGGTGTGAGATTTGTCTTTCGATATCAGGATTTGTTAGCCCAGTAGTTACCTGGTGTTTTCACATTGTATAACGGTAATGGGGATGAAGTAACTATATGATGATGACGTGCTGTCTATCGCCGCGTAAATCCATTCTGTTGATATTACCTCCATACAGAGAGGTTGCAAAGACTGATATTGGTAGAAAAAGAAGCCGAACAAGTCCTTAGTTCCGTGGCGTATGGTGCGCTTAGGATTTGGCTATACAGAAATCTGATTCTTAATAATTCAATGAAGAGGCATCACAACTTTTCTCTCTGTTAAAGTGTTGTATTTACATTACACAGGGTGTAATAAGGCATTGATAAGAGATCACCCCTTTAGATTCCTCCAATACAATTATAATTAATGTTGCTATAAAGTTATAAAGACTATTTGTAATTGAGGAAATTAAAACAATTGAATATCTGAATCAGTCGCTTACTACATTTTGTTTGAGATATATTAAATGTCTGTTTTTAAATTAAGCTAAAATATATATCGTGTCTTCTATAGAATCATTTCGTTATGGATTCAGCTTAAATTAAATTAAGGCAGGACAGATGAGATGCTGTTAATCCAACATCTCATTTCAGCAATGAATTTAGAATTTATTTATTTTATGGGAAGTTGTACTATTAAACTAATGACAAAATGTGGTTATATATCCATTATAATTGTAGACCTAAGTCTCTGTATAGCTATCATGTGTCCTTTCTAACAAGCACGGAGTTTCATGGAGTTAATTTTTTATCGCAGTTATGTCTTAGTATTTGTTGTTGGTATTATTATTATTAATATTAGTGGAAATATCCCAGGCGTTTGTTAGGAGAACTTAGGCAAGTACTTGCAACTTTAATTCTTTCTCTGGTTCCTTTGTACTTTCCGGCTGATTTATAACGCATACAATATCATTATTTCTCCGACTTATATGTGATTCGATTTATTATGAAAAATGCAAGTTTAGAAAAATGTGTGCAGCCTGAATGTCATCTGATCACACTTGATCTGCTCATGCGATTTTACAGAAAATGCAAACGAGTTCTGGCCAGCGCCCCCGAAATGGCGGGCGTACATCAGATCGTCCTCGAGGGTTTGGGGGAGGCGGAGTTAATCGAGGTGAGGGCGGTGGCAGAGGTGAAAACGGCGGTAGGGATGAAGTAACCTATAGTAGATTTGAAGGGACAATTGGCCGAGGGTTCCGAAACGAAGGCGCCCATTCCAGGGCGGGAGGTAGTGGAGGATGCGGCGGTGAAAAAGGAGATCGAAGGCGATTATCACCGTCTTCTAGACAACAGGGAGCTCCTGGAGAGGGCCGAGGGCCTCCTAGAATGAAGACGTTGCCCATTGTGGACACGGGCGGAGAGAATACAACATCCGCTGTAAACGAATGCGTCGTTTGTTGCCGTGAAATTTTGGTGTATGCCGTCGGTTCCTGCGACCACAGCGTATGCTACGTCTGTTCGACAAGGTTAATACCGTAATACTATATCATTGCTCATATTCTTTGAAGCTTTTCTAGGTTAGTTTGGATGCGATATTAAAGAATAGTGCGCTGATAAATGCGGCAAATGAAAATAATGCCAATAACCCTCAGCAATAATTATATGTATATGCAAAAACAATCCAGTATGTAAGTTCGAGTTGGCGGGACAGGATAGTGATTCGTTATCAATTTTTGTAATTACTCATCTTTGTATTTACAAAGAGACGGATGTCTCTTTCTTTGGTTAGATAACGATGCGGTAATCCTAACTCGTACCGTATATGTGTTGCTATTGCCCAGGTTACGAGTTCTGTGTAAGACACAAGAATGCCCAGTTTGTCGAGCCACCGTAGAAGAAGTCTATTTTGTCAAGGAAAACACGCCATTTGGAGAGCTGAAAGAAAAAACGTTTAACTTAAAAGTGAGTACAATTCGAATTACTTTTTGTGGAGTGGCTCTCTGTTTTTAAGTCTAGGGTCTTTTTAAACACTGCTATCAAAGAAACCGTAAGATGTCTGCGGTCAGCTTCGTAGCAATGCCGCCCTCACACGAATGTCGCTTCTGCATTTCGGTATGTTCATCGCTCTGGAAATGCCTTCTTTGTTTAAAATATCTCTGCAGAAGATCTCTCCGTTAAAATCTGGATCTCCAGAGTCGAACAAACACTTGTCTAAAACTGGCCTATGGCGGTAGCGAGATTGGTACCATAAGCCAATTTTGGCTAAGCAAATATAGTTCAACCACAAGAATGATGTTTTCGCTTAGTAAGAACGACGTAATGTATTTTTTTTGATAATATTTTTGCAATCATCCTCTCTGTAGGGCTGCTCTTGCATATACAGAATTTTCCCGTATAACTCAAATAGGACGTGTTGCCGATAGGTAACATTCGTGATTGTAAATTGCAAATCAATGTTCTGTCTTGCAGCAAAAACAATTTTCGATTTTCTTCCAAGACGACGAGGTTCAGTTAAAATATGAAGAACTACTTCGGCATAAATGTGAGTATTTTTGTTTTTGCTTTCGTTCACGATTGTAGAAAAAGTGTTTGGTTATGTAAAATGCTAATCATTCTTCTAGACAGAAATCTAAACAGACTTCCTTCCAATGCCGATTGAAGCTTTTTACCAAACGTCGTAATAAGGTGTACCATGTATAACTCGTTGCGGAGATTTTCAGTAGATCAAAGCTGTCAAACGTTGTTTGATGAAGCGAATTATGTAATCGCTTCGGTAGATACCCCAACATCTACCAGTGACATATATTGGCTGGTACACATATTTTGGAAAGACAAATTGTATTGCATATGTACCGAATATATTTCTAAATGAGATAATCTGTACGCTGTGACGGTTTGTGCTCCTACGTCTAATCCGGTTATAACCCCATTCATTAGGTAAGGAATGTGAACGACGGGCACTGATAGCGGCACGGAGTGGAGAACGACCATCAGCGCTGGAGGTTTTTCCCACCTTTGACGACCTTACTGATCACGTCCTCAAGGAACACCGGCGGCATTTCTGCGCTCTTTGCGTTGAACATCTCAACTTATTCACTTTTGAGCGGCAGGCCTACTCTAAAAACGACCTACGCAGGTTAGCCAGAAATACGGTGCTACAATAATATGACTGTCATTAACTAAAATATTGAAAAATTTGATCTCTTTATGAAAAAGTGGTGCAGTAAAAACGCTATGGGCCTCTATATCTTTTAAAGGGTTTGAAGCATATTCGAACGTTTGGGTGCTTTGACTGGCGAGAAAAGCCAAATCGAACTCCGTGATCTTCACTTGAATTTATTGTAGTTATAATTAGTAAATACTGGTTAAGGTTATCTTTGTCAGTCTATTTTAAAATGGTGGAAACTATTATTTTCTGTCTTGACGCTTTTCTCTTCTTTTAGACATATGATCGAGGGCGATCTCGACGACAAATCGCACAAAGGGCATCCCCGGTGTGACTTCTGTAAGGAGCATTTTCTCGACAAGGACGAGCTGTACCGGCACTTGAAAGTGGAACATTTTACGTGCTTTATATGCAACGCTAGTAGTTCTATTAGTCGCGTGTTCCAATATTACGCCTTTTATGATGACCTCCGGCAACATTTTAAAAGGTACAATAAATGTCGAACTATCGTATCAAAGTTATCCTATGGTAAACAATTTGTTGACCAGATTTGCATTTAGAGTTAGTGTCGAATTAAATTATTTCGGTAGAATTAAACTACTTCAATTATTTTCGAGTAAGATTTTTTTGTGCTATACTAAGTAAGAAACATCCTTTATTGCCTTTCAGAAATATATATATAATTTCCGCTTTGCATTACGCCATTTTTGTATCGCCGTGTATGTGCAACATCAGTATTGAGTTAATGTTCGCAATAGACATATCGGCACACAACAGCATTAAACTGGTTGATTTCTGCTCTATATTGCGTACCAGTTCGGTTCGATACTAATCGGTTATACGAAGAAACAATGCGTAAGGAACATTACTTACTCGCGCTTTTTCGATAAACTCAACAATTATAGGAGCCATTACTTTTGTGAGCAAGGAGAGTGCGCCACCGCTCGCTTCGTTGCATTCGCTAGCGAACTTGAACATAAAGCTCATTGCGCTACTGCTCACACGGACCACCTTAGTCGAGAAGAGCAGCGAGCTGCTAGGTAATTCCAGTTTATACGCAAGTTAATGCGCATTACACTCTCGGCTGTAGAAAGATTTTTAGCAAGATACAATATCGGCTAAATAGATCAAGTTTATATATTTTTCCGAAGACAGACCCTGTGCCGTAATTTTGCGCAGTTTTCCAAATATCTGGACTGTACTTGATGGTACATTTCTGTTTACTGAAAGATTTCTTTCAATTCAGGAGTATGAATTTAGATTTTGGAACACTGCCGCATGATCGAGAGTTGATTGGTGCCGACGGCCGAAGTGGTGGTCGAAGAGGACCCCGGGAAGGTGGACGAAGAGACGACAGGTAAAGAACTGATATTTCCTTACGTTATTGGCGTAACGAGAACAAACCTTCCGAATTGAAGCAAATTGTGGGTTTGTGGTTGGCAGGGGAAAACCTAAGTGCGATGTCTGAGCCATGTTTTTGGCCGACCTGGTCTGCCAAAGCTGTGCAACATACAACATGCGCAATTTTGCAATAGAATTCATAACTACATCTTGATAGAATTACTTTCATTTTGATAAGGTTGGTCAACAACAGCTTGACAAAAATGATCTAGCAACTTTTGGAAACTGGGCTGAGGCGCTTGTCCAGAACTGTTCTCTTAATTCGTGTGAAAGTCGGAAGTCGGCAGTTATCCACTGGCTAATTTACTGACGAGTGAGGAGCATATTGTATTACGAATTTCAGGAGAAGACGAGAGGGATCACCTAACGGGAATGGTGTTCCGTATCCTGGCCGAACAATGACGGACGAGTGGGGTAGTGAAGTTCCTGTTATGGATATGAGCTCAACGACAGATTTCCCGTCGTTAGAAGGCGCACCGGCAAGCATTAACCGACCTCTCGTACCAACACCACAGTACGGTCGTAAAATGACTGTACTCCAATCGGTGGAAGAGTTTCCTTCACTTGGACCTCCCACCGAAGCTGAGACACCACTTACTGTACCGATCCGCCGAGCTACGCCGAATTTCAAAAATGCCATCGGCGCTATAAGTAATAGCTCATCGCTTACCAGTGTTCTAGCTAGCTCATCCGCAAATCGGCAGCCCAACCGAGCTGTCCACAGTGCATCTCCAACTATTCAGAAGGTGAGAAAAGGTGAACAGGCGAAACGAACTTAGTGAATAGATTCTGGTGAATAAATGTAGACACAAATCAAGATACTGAGGGACATCATATTACATTGGTCTTACATCAGGTTGTCTTGTAATGTGAATCGTATTCAATAAAGTTGTTCCCATTAGGAGTGAATTTTTTTATACTTATAAAATCGTCGAAATCGGAAAATGCCGCTTTGTAAATTTGTATAATTCAAGACATTATTCTGATTAAGCTACGATTATTTCAGACGTCCACGCCACTAGGTGGTAGCGGCACTTCACGGCAGCATGGACGACCCGCTGTTCGTGTTGGAGGGGACCTTTTCCCGAGTCTTCCAGAACCCGTCCCTAATAACACGTTCGGCAACGTCCTTAAACCACTACCGACGAAAAAGACGAACAGCGGTCGGCCACAGGCCATGCCACAATCGGGGAAAAATGAAAACGGTTTGGCCTTGGCCGGTAGGCTGACGGGTGTTAATACGGGCTGGGCTGCTGTGGCTGCCGGCGGCGTTACAATTAGTCAGAAATTAAATAGCAGCGACAATAGTGGCAACGAAAATAATAAGAAAAATAGGAAGAAAGGGGATTCGACGAAGTCAGGTGCATCGTCCGAGATGAACGGAAATGCAAATCAATCCACGAGTGTACAGCAGCATCTGGTGGATCTGAGGACGATTTTACCTTCATTTTCGGAAATAGAGAACAACAATCAGAAATCTGTGAAAACCAACAATCGACAAACCGAGCCAGAGCGAAAACAGGAATTAACGCCGCAGAAACGGGAATTGAAGGGCGGTGAAAACTTAGATGGGTTTGATTTAAATGTTTGTGGAGCATCTTGGGGGTCAACAGCGATTACTAATAAGCAATCTGAGGCTGAAAAGGTTTGTATTACATAAATGGTGGAGACAACACTAGGTGCATTTATTCATATGCGTGAAAACGCTTATTTTTCCTGAATTTTTCGTCAACTCGTTTTATAATGAGTATGACTATTAAAAAATATTACCTTTTTTATTCCATTCTGTTTACCGTACAGGTGCTGGTAGGTAATCGAATGGAGACTATACTGGTTAAACGCTCTCTATATTTTTCTGTTTTTCAGGCGCCAAGACCACCGACACAGCCACGAGGTCTTAGAAAAGATGAAGATTTTCCAACGCTTGGACCCGCACAAGCACAAGACGCAACGACAACGGGCATTCGATACATGAAACCCAAATACAAAGGACTTAAGGTAAATGACGCAATTTTTTTCATAAAGTTCGTTGGCACGTGTATGAAACAGTATGGGTTTTAGTTACAAAGGCACTATTTTTTAAAGTAATTTCTGTAAGAACTTTCACGGTAGCCACTACGCGAGGAATGACACGTAGTGGATACATCACTACTAAATACCTAGTTGGAAAAAGTTTCGTTCTCAATATTAAATTAAATGCGTTTCAGCCGGGAGAAGCCGTTGCGGATATGAAGAGACTGGAAGGTGCCTTTATCCAACCGCCATTTTACTCTAAACGAAATACTGAGTTCATGGGTAAGCAGCACGTGTTATCTATATGTGTATATATATATATATATATATATATATATCTAGGTCGTATTATATATAACATTGTTCCTGCCATATCCGAAAAAGCGCGGAGCGGTGTTTGCTATATTAATTCTAGACTAGAAACAAGTATATGTATACGCCATTGGCATTACTGATACCTTTTGTTGGCTTCATCTTTCTACAGGTATGCTGAAACTCCTGCTAGATGGCAATCCAGAGCAGGTATTCGAATATCGAATCTTACTAGGTAATTTTCGAAGTGACGTCATAACTGCGGAGGAATTCGTTCAACATTGTCTAGAATTATTCCCCGATCCAGCGGAGTTTGTAAAGGTAAGCGATGGTTACTCATAACTGTGTAAATATCACTACGTTTTGACCAGAGTAAAAACATGTTAGGTGAAATTGCTTCTTGTCTTAATGGCCACTCTGATTTGTTGTTCATTTGGACATTTAAAGATCTTTCCGGATCTCGTATGTCTCCTGCCGAACATTAATAAACAGAACCAGCTCGTGCCAATTTATGACCAGCTGCGAATACGCTTCGGAGGACCGTGCGGGAGCAGCAAAAAGGGAGATAAATCACCTGAACCATGGGTTCGATGCTCCGAGTGTGGACAGATAACAACACCCGAGGATATTCAGCCACATTTACGAGCACACTGACAACCTTATGAGCAACAACGGAAACAAACGTGACAATGTATTTTTCAATTTAACAAAATCGCTTTATCAATTCAGCGACGGGGGTAACTGGACATGATAGTCCTATCAACCGAGTTCTTGCCAGCGAACTTTCGGCAGAGCATTTTTATTGCATAAGAAGTAACTGTCAATGTTTAGAATCTGTATAACGCTGTGACTTCGATCTATCTGCACTTGATCTGATTCATTAGTGAGAAAACCGAACAGAAAGATTGCCTCGGTGATATCTTTATGCAGCATTAAATTGCGGTAGGTTACGGCTGTTGCTTTCCGTTGACATGACTAAAATCATTTTTAGTGCTTGCAGATTCTGCGACCCTGCCTTGTTATCTTAATATTCAAATGGGAATTGACATTAAATGTTAGATGTCGAACGTGGGGTTGGCGGGGGGGGGGAGATATGAGTACTTGCGCGCGTTCCAATTGCGTTTAGAAATTTTTTTCAGCCGTGGTAAACACAGCACAACAAGCCCTGTCAATGACGACGTGGTAGTGAGTGGTAAAAGGTACTTTTAAGTGTTCTAATTCTGTAAATCATGAAACTGACTACCTAGGTGTGGTTGAGACGTTTATTGATCGATGGTGTCAAGTGTACGGTGTATTATATACCTGCACATCTTCAGTGAGCGAGCATATGCACGTGGAAAGGTATTTTCGAGTTGCAATGACTTGACTACCTGTATCTGCAAGCGAAATGAGGTAGCCGATTATTTTTTGAACACAAAATGTTTTTTATATAAACATATATATACATAGTATATATATATTTTTTTTATAACATATATGAGGTCGTAATTTCACGATTTGGTACGACCCGGTGGTACGATAAAGAACGCATTGATCCGAATTATTTGAGCTCCAGCTGTAGATTTTTTGACAATTCGATGCATAGCCAAATCGAACTGATTAAGTTAACTAGAATAAAATGTTGTACGGCGGCTTGGCCCATAGTGTTACATACGATGTCTTCTTTGACTGAGGTTATTTTAGACAATGGCCAGCCTTATTTAAGTCAATGCATTTTCAACTGATTTCATTCAACATGTGTTTCAACACACACAAAGGTAAGAGCTCTCCGTTGTGAGCGAACCGTTTGCACCATATTAAAATGCACCCATCTGAAACCTTTCAATTAATCGTACCTACCTATAGGAATTTTAAGTTATGGGTACCTAGGTTACACGTCTCTAAACGTATCACTCGTTATTGAATCAAGGAATCCTTGTGGCCAGTAGTGTGTCGAATTGAGTATGTATCATGCAGTTTTATAAGACATGCTTAGTGAAACCTTTGTTTATTTACAAACTATATTGTTTTATTTTCCTATATCATGTTCAGAGTTACACGTCTTACAGAAATCTAAGAAAAACTATACAAAATACTATTGGTTCTTATATTACAGACTTCTAGTAATTTTTGCAATACCACAAATTGTCTACCATATACAACGGCTGGTAAAAATTCTGTACCGCTACCATTTCGATGGAGGTCGTTGCTAATCAAGAGACGTATTTGTGCTTCTCTATTCAAAAGAAACCGTTACGAGAGAATAATTTTTATTAACATTGAAAGTTTCCCGTACCATCAATAGTATTTACGCGACACGTAACGTGCTAACCAAAGGTAGTGTTGCTAGAAATGAAGCATAGTCAACCTGCATCGTTATAGATTGTCTGCAACCTTAATGAGGTGTATCTTAGGTATAAATAATAAAGTAAGCTTACAACCACCTCCAAATATGGTAAGCTGGGAGGAACAGACATGTTTATTAGAAATCACTTGTTTCTTGGCTCATTTTTTATAGAACTTTTATATAAAACACTTGTGTATTTTTTTCCGTATTCCCATGACCATAAAGCTACGCGATTACTATCTACTTCTATCACGGACTCTACCTGCACTTCCATAATATAAAACATTTGCATTTTGTTATTATCGCTCGATAGGGTCGCCTAATAGCAGCCCCACGTACTTAGTTGTGCTTTGGGGAGGATGCACTTCTTGACCCATGCACACGCTCACCCATTCTTGTACACGAACTGAGACGCTATTCTTTTTGTGGCATAAATAAACGGCAAATCCATAGCGAGCTTCTCAATTATTGCATTTGAAACTGATTTTGACCGTGGTAAAGGCCATGTGGTAGCCAGTAGCAACCAAAGAGAAACATGAGAACTTCTGAGATGTCATGAGAATTTCTGAGATGTAAGTCGAGCTTCCTAACTTCGGTCGAGCTCTATATTCGATAGGTTAGGGAGCTAGTAACATATAATTAGGTCGCCATTTGCTTATCGGTGTTTTATTTTTTTACAAAATAACTGTTTTTGTTGGCAGTCGCTGTTGGTAGTCCGGATGTGCTTTTTGTTGGGCACCGGCAAAATAATCATTATACTACTAGGGATTGACATTCTAATATGATTGTAGCCGCATTTCTGGCTCTCGCTGCCGGACCTTACAGTATGGAGAAGGAGACAATTTTATTGTGTCCCCTTCACGCCCCCATTGTAGGCAGACAACTACTGTTCATATTATGCTTATTAACAACCACAAGCTGTTCTTTCTTACCCCGCTGCCATTTTCGTCTCTAAAATTATATAATTTTTAATAAAAAAATAATATTTTTTTTTATTAAAAGCCGTTACTTTACAAGGTACTTAGTGGTACACTCATTGATGTGATAGTAACTGAGTGGCTGATTACCTCAGCCAGCTTTCGTTCTGCTTCTGCTTTTAGTTCAATATTACGTCTTTTCCCAAGCTTTCTCAGTGCAATCAGCATGCACAATACCCATTCAAATCTATATGGCTACATAGATTACGCTTAGCCCACAGGTTGTGTCTTCACGCCAGCTATGCGCTCGCCGTACTTGATTTTCTGTCGTTCGTAAAGACTCCATTCGAAATTTTTCGGAGCTTCAAAAATTGTCACAACCGTCGAACCCATGTTAAACTCGCCGAAATCGTCACCTTTCTTCAGTTCAATGGGCTTGTCGAATGACATGTCACACCACGTGTTCTTCTTATACAACAACTTGTTCGTGGCTAAGGTCTGAAATAAACGATTCAGCCATGTGTTGACACAAACTCGTTAATTTCGTGCCCCTAATTAACGAGGCGAATTTGTTAATATAAAAGTGAAAAACAATGTAGATACAACTAAAGAAGACAATGATTGCCTATTATCGGTCTTACATGAAACCCAGTAATAGTTCATATTGGTGTTGCTTCAACACAATATTAGAGCTAGTCGACATCACAACGTTGCGCCAGAAAAAAAGTACAGCAAAAACACGGTATTTTTTGTTAAAATGCGCAATGAACCGAGTAGCGAAGATCGTCAATGATATGGTAATATACTTTTCAGCCTTTTAGGTGTATTTTGCCCTATTAGGTGTTTTAGCGATTCAAGTTGACACTTACAGGATCAAATGAGCATTTTATACTTCCGACATTTGTTGCCCCTACGGCAGTCATACTGAAAAAACCATACTTCCATTCTCCTGAGTAGACTACCCGTTCGTTGATGTTGAACAGTCCCTGCAGGAAATAAAAAAAATGCCGAAAACTCGTAGGCTTATACAGTACGGGGAGCAGGCTTCATGGGGAAACTGAAACTGGCGGGTTAGTAGGCTTTAAAACCGAAGATCTTAATTCTTAAGGTTAATTAACTTAAGCTTAGTTAACTGTACTTCTATTTAACATTACTTAGTTACTGTATTCTATTTTACAGCTACAATTCCTTGAATAAAAAACCCCAAGAATACGCTTCCGAACGTAGCTTTCCAGATCTCCTATAAAAGTCAAAACTACTTGTTTAATTAGCTATAAATGGCTCCTCATATTAAGCGGGTTTACTGACTAGGGAAGCCACGCTTTACGTCTAGCAATAGGAACCGCTACTGGAAGTGGACTAAAGGAAGGAGTAATACAATATAAATGGCGCTATCACAAACATCGAAGTCAATATTAAAGTAATTGCTAATTGTTCACCTTAACCCAGGAAGCTACGCGAGGCTTCACCGATAATAGTTTCCCGGGAAAGTGACGACGACGTAGGACTTTCCAGTCGGCGGGCGAATGAAATCGGTGATAATCTCCCGGCGCCAAGTAGACAACACAGTGATACAACGCAGTTGAGCCATCCTTTGACGAATTGGATAATCAAATTATGTAAATCATTTGTAACTCCAAACAGAGCGGCAATAGCCAATGATCATTTACGCAAATAGATATAACTTTTTTTTTTTAAGAGTAGTCCCCAAAAATCTTATGAACAGAAGAGAGCACGTTTCAAAAGCACCAGTAACAAGCTTTTTCTACAGCTTTCCTGAAGGGTACTAGCTCAAGTTCGTTTGTTTTGGGTAGAAATCTACATATCGGAAACGCTTGCATTTTTGCCAGTGTTATGTTGAATACCAAAATATTAGCGTAATCAACAAATCCGCAACGAAATAGATTCTGGGTTTATGTTGCTCATCGTGATACCTTGTGTTTAAGCATTTGCTCATGATAAAGATGTTCATCTGTGACATCATCCGCGCCTTCGTCGCCCCACGGATGGGGTCCTAAAAATGCTTGCAATGGGTACGCAATGCCCTTTACTTGTTCTACAAAACCTGCTTGCACTTCTCCAAAATGCAAAATTTTCCCATCGGCTGGACTTACCTAAAATAAAAAAAAAAAACGGGTTAAAATTCTTTCGAAATTCTGCGCTATATCACCAACTAACAGTTAAGGTATTCTAGAAGCTATTCATACTTACCGGCGCTTCCAAAATACTCAATGATCCAATACCAAAAAAACAACAATATATTGTTGTTGTTTTTCCCAACCAAACAATTTTTACCCAGTCGCTAACATAATCAATAAATTCAATGCGCAACCACTTTACTTAGGATACACAGAACGCCATAATTGAGGTTTTATTTGTGTCATACTTTATCACTCACAATCAGGCAGAGATCAATATGAAAAAAGCGATTTACATTTCTGTGAATTATTTACCTAATGATTTTATTGAGTAAAGCATAATAATAAAAGAAAAAAATTAAAAAGTATATATAAAGCACTATCATCAAAAATGTAGCTTTTCATCCGCGAACCCACGAATTTAAATTTAAGAACTTATGTCTGATGCGTTGCTCTCACCCATAGGGTTCTCCGCCTGAACCCGCCGATCGCTTCCTAAAGGTACCCTTTCCCCTCTGATGGTGTCGTCTGCTTGTGTCTTTCTTTAACGTCGATGGCCGGTAGCGAGCGTCAGCTGATTAACGGGGGACCGTCTAGTAGGCCAAAGGCTACCAGTTTGCACGAAGCATCGAACGAAAACCACTGCAATTATCACGGATACTGCCTGCCCTTATCACAAACTCTGCCGCGAAAGATAACATCGACCGGATAAGCGTGACCGGCTGCTTTTAGCTACATCGCGCAGCCGATAAAAGCAGCTAGACAACTGAATTTGTTTTCATTAAGTGCTTTATGTTTGCCTACAGGCTGAACGTTCAAAGAAATGTGACCAATACATTAACGAGCGTTTTGTTGCTATTAGAACTATATAGATGCATTGTATTTGTTGTCATTGTTGAGCGGGAAGTGGCCCCGTTTTTGACAAAATGCACCAATACAATCCAGATACACTCTATAATTGATGTGATGATACGAGATGTTGCGAAGCCTATCTCAGTTGTTAATGTGTGACTGTGGGTGAACTATGCTTGTACAGATTCAGATGCGCCAACATAAAGTAAAAAGTAGGCGATCCTAGAGGTTAGTAAAAAAACGCTCGTACAGCTTTAGTGGTCTACGAAACCACCAAAGCTGCCACGAGAACGACAGTGTCAGCTATAGAACAACTGGATAACGAGGAAATATTACATGAAAGCTCTAAGCCCACTGGGTTGTGTCGCAAGGCGCACAAAAACGAATCCATTAAACTCCCACGGACGTGGCCTTTTACGACAGTGAAGTTACACAAGAAGCTATTGAGTAAGTATTGTTCCTATTAACTGCCCACTAAATCATTGATTATGCGTTCAGGTAAATATCTAAATTTGAGTATGAGTTAAGGCGACTAAATCATTTTTAATATGTCTAAGTTGATTGTTTTAACTGAGCTGCTGAACAGGAAATTATTAGCGAATTGTAATATACTGGTATGTTAAGTGAGGGGTAATAGCTAACTTCACAGAATTATTGTGTTAGTTATTTGTTCATATTGACATTTATACAGTCTAATTAATTGGTGAAATTATTATTTCGGACAGGAATTCGCAATGAGCGTTGTAACCAAACTTCGGGTGACGCAGATCGCCAAGGGCGAAGGTGGAGCATACGTGAACGCTAAAGATTTGCCCGGTGTAATTAAGGGAACGATGCTCGAAGTTGCCCCGAGTGATGCGGGCTCCAGCTCCGCCAAACTCGTCGTCAAGTTACTTGGCTTTCGCGAGGAGCAACGTAACAATATTTGGATAGATCAGACAGCCATGAATGTGATTCAGCTTCGACAATACACGGATGTAAATGTCTGCGCTGTAAAACACTTGGACGTAGCCTTGGATAGCGTTGAGCTTGTTTTCAAAGATCAATATTTAACCCGTAGTGACATGTGGCGCTTGGCACAATCTATGGTTGACACCGGGGTCTACCTTAAAAAAGAGATTAAGTACAACTCAACTCGCTGTGATGTCTTTGAGATGTGGGCTAAAGGAGTTCGATTGTCGTCGGGCCTTGTCACAAAGGATACCAAGGTTGTGTTTCGAACAGCCTCTGGTATGGTAGTTATTTTCATTCAAATGTCAGCCGAAATGTGGCAGTTTGATATCCATGGAGATCTTTACTTTGAGAAGGCTCTCGATGGATTTTTATTGGATTTGACACGGAAGTGGAAGGATTTCAGTTGTAATCACGACGTTACTATCGTCCTCTTTTCACGTACATTCTATAATGCTGACTCATGGGACCAGTTTCCTGAACAGGTGCGACACTGTATCCAACAGGACGTTCGTGGACGTTTCTACGAAGATGTCTATCGGGTCGCTGTGCAAAATGAGCGACTTGACGATTGGACAGCCACCTTGCGTCATCTAAAAATTTATTTCTCTGACTATCAACGGGCGGTGGTACATAAACATAGTAACGTTCCTGGTATGCCAACGGCCTATAATAGCTGTGCAGCATTAGGTAACTTTCTTCCAGCCCTAAACTTATCAATGAACGTCTTTGAAAAGCACTTCACCGAACGGTCGTTCGACCGCACCGGACAGCTGAGCGTCGTGGTGACGCCTGGCGTTGGTGTGTTTGAAGTTGAACGCGATCTCATGGAATTAACAAAGCAGCGTATTATCGACAATGGAATAGCGTCAGATCTCGTATGTCTAGGCGAACAGCCACTTCATGTCGTTCCACTCTACAAAGTGTATGGTAAATTGAACTATTTCGACGCCTTCTCTGTTCTTGTTGTATTTACCCGTAAAACCGATAGGGTAAACTTGGGAGAACAACTTGACTTTTATCTTTGTTGTAAAAGAAAGATTCACAAACAACCACACTGTCGACGCACTTTGCCTCTAGTTATCTTTATGAAAAGGAAAAACTGTCTTCACATTTTATTAAAAAAAAACATCACCGTAAGCTAATCTTTGTCCCCTCTAAGTGTGTCAATTTAATATGATTTTTTGTCCTTGATTATTATTACTAGGTAGTCTTTCAGATACCGGGGAGTCCGGTGGTGACGAGTACAGCATCCCTCATTGGATTAATTTATCATTCTACACATCGAGCAAGGTCATATCGTATTCGGCGTTCGTGCCCCGAATCAAGTTGCCCACTCCGGATGGGTCACCTTCGCCTAATATCCGAGGGAGTAGTAGTGGGCGTCCCACTGGACCACCTACTGCACGAAGTAACAAACGTCTTATGACGCCAACATACGACGGCGTTGATGAAGCACTACTTCATCCAAACGATTCCCATACAACTGGTACGTAACAACTACCCACACTCGAACCAAATATTTCAATCAAATATCAATTTGAAATAAAAACACGATAAAGGACAAAATAATGGCGTCTTTCGTTTGTCTCGCACTTCATAGGTCATAGCGATTACGAAGGCTATGATATGCACATACTCAAGGAACCGGTGGTTTTGGCGCAAAGGCGAGCCCGTGAAAAGCAGGAACAAGCGCCGGTACGCCGCAAGAGTCAGGTAGATATAACTATATCGTTGCGTTATTTCGCCGTCAAGCCTGCAGCCAAATGAGTTATAGTTGTTCAGTTTTGCATTAAGTCCTGGAGCACGCACCTATTCAATGGAGTTTTGTTTGTCTTTCACAATCAGGTTCAGTACCCGCGCGAACGAGAGCGTGAAGCTTCGCTTTCCTCAGCGTCGTCACCTTCTGCTGGCGCTTCAGCTATCAATACTGCGGGCCGTCACATCTCAGAACCACTTGGAGGACCTTCGTTCACTTCACACTACCCAACATACTCAACTGGTATAACAGGTGAGTTTTTAAACTTATCTTGCACATCTTGTGTTGTGAAAATACTGTACATATATTAGGTAGAAAACTGTACAATTTTATTGAAATATGGAAAACAAATTCAGAAGTTCTTGGGTCTTCGTGGGGTATTGTAAATCCTTAACTAAAGCATTGCCAAGCACTCGCCTGCTCCAAGCTTTACTAAGCTTTGGTTATTGTTTTAGGGTCACCGCGTGGAGCTGATACGCTGGATAGTATTTCATCAACCAACCGCATGGTTGTTGGCTCCGTAGATAGTTCGGTGGAGTACCTTAAGGGTTTACAGCGGCCACAAAAATCCGCTGGCCAGGAGCTGGACAAACTCAAAGCACTCGTTAATCCGTTCAATCTGTCTGGTGTGAGCATGAAATTGACATCGAACCGACGCCGCTGGACTCACGCCTTTCCCATCGGTCCATCGGGCTCTTTCGTACAACAGCACCATTATCAAAGCAATTTAACGTCAAAAGCGTTAACTGAAGCTACACGTACAAATGTCCGGCCAATTCCTCTTGTGGGAGGAGGCGTTGACGTGGTAGATTCAGGACCTGGAGGACTGGATCGTACGGGTCTAGCAGGCTGGGGTCCTACCGGAGAACAACAGTGGACGCCTGCTCTCACGACCGGTGTGGACTGGAAGTCACTTGTAATTCCTGCGTGCTTACCGCTCACTACAGACTATTTTCCGGATCCACACACACTGGTTGCAGACTATACGCTATCCGACTATTGCTTGCTACCAGAAGATATACCACATGCGAGTGCGGCTTCGAATCTAAACCGGGACGTGCAGGTTTATCAGGAGCTCGTGTGTCAACGACTCCAACAGGGCTTCCAAATTGTTACCCTGCCACCTAACCATCCGTATAAGAACTCACGCGCACCGCTAAGCAGTTTTCCCGATCAGCGGGGCAGAAAGGATGGAGGTGGCGACAAGCTGGAGCCGGACGAATGCCTTATGAGTATTGCAGCGATATTCCATTCGGTGCAACTTGGCTCTGCGAATGAGATTGCTGTGAAACAATATAAGCCTCGTCAGGCTAGCCAGGAGCTTAATTCGATTCCGTACAGATATCAGTTCACCTCGCCAGGAAACGAAGGTTATACGCATCTAGCAAAATGCATATTTCATGCCGAAAGACTAGAGACATTCAATTGGAACTATCTGGATCACTACATTTGCGGCGAACGAGAGTATTTCCTTCATAAGACCAACAAGTTTTGGCGGTTTCGAATGTTATTATTACCAGGATCACCTGACGCTATTCGTAGCATCCAGGAGAATGGGCTCGTTAACATCTACCCGATTGATGGACACGGGGTATTTCCTGACGAGCGAAGTCAACGTGAAGGTGTACTCAAATTCTTTGAAATTCTCAACAAAATTAAGCCTATTAGTAGTCAGGTGGCAAACTTCAAAAGCCATTTGACACCGTCTTCCAAGTCAAACATACGAAGAAGCAGCTTTGGGCAGGTTAGTATCATGACCGTAAAAGCGGTTTTACAACTTCTTTACACTTTAAGGAGAGAATTTCTTATTGTTTTGTGTTACTGTTCAACGATCTATGTGTATTGCTCGAAAATGTATTGTAACGCATCACTGTGTTCTCAAAGCAACTAATAATGTCGTTATAGGTCTATTCGCAGTTACAATTTTCGGTGAGTACTGGGAATTAAAACTTGTAGTTTGATGATTTTGTTGTATATAATGATCGCCCCATTAGGAATATATAATCTTACTGGATTAATAATTTACTTTATAAAATGCTCAAACAAGACAATCATGACACGAGCAAGAATCTATTATTATTGACGAATTTGGTAAATCCATTATTGTATTAACACAGTTATCTTGTTTACATTCTTGCAGACACAGCTCGACATACTAACGTAGGCTGTTCTATTTACTTTATTGCTATGATAGCATTCACCGGTGTCACACGGTCATCAACAGAGTCTCGGCGCCGTGCGCGAACGTTGTGAGTCGGTTAATGAAAAGCCGCGAAAACCCCGGTAAGACTCAGTTGCGATTCGTTAAACAGACACAACTTTAAAACAACTGAATCACCAAACGCAGTTGTGATGTCAGAACTAATAATTTTCCTTTTCAATTTCCAGGGCAACTTTGCAACATGACGATAGTGAAAAATCGACTTCGTCAACATCTCTCGAGGATAACGCCACCGTGTCAGCTGGAGGTGCAGCCTCGGACGATGCATTCTTAGTCAATCCTCCCCCAGTTCTCTCTATGATTAATTCGTCAGAGGAAATTGTCGCCGCAATGCGCCAGTCTATGGACTTTATACCGAAGGATAAAGAACGGTAAGTATATATTTACGAGCAAAATTTCATGCAATTGACACTGGATGTTCTAAACTATGGAAGAGCCTTCACTATATTAGGTGCTCCAACATATTTGACGTTTAGAAAGCACCTCGGTTCAGACGCTGCACATATCATACAGTTTTTTTCTAATGAAGCAGTAGTAATACAGAAAGTTTAAAATAGATTATGCAAAGCCTACAATCAATTTGCTGTTGAGTGCATCGGTTAAAAAATGTATTTTTATGGTTTGCCTTGCAGAGCCGTGAATTTTCCCTCTCATGCTTTCCTAGGAGTTGATGCGATTAGTTGGCTTCGTAGTCAGATAAGCGACATGCACGAAGACGACGAGGCAATTGCTATAATGCAACGTCTTATGCGTGATGGATTTGTGGCACACATCCGCGGGGAACAAGACTTCGTAGTTGGGTCGCATCTCTACTTCCTTCGGGAAATAGGAGAACCCGACGAGTATTCAGACTTAGCAGAGGAATGGGTTGAGGTTGGAATCATCTCCCAAAGCCAAAAGGAAGTAGCTAAACAATTGCCGGCGTCACAACAGGCGCAAATGAAAGTCAGCCCCAGTGCCAACAATTCGAGGTACCTAGAATACAAAACATTTACTACTCTAAAAATTGCTGCCGACAAAATGCGAGTTCTGAATGTGTTTTTTCATGTGGGCACTCCTAACCAATTGTTTTTTTACTCTTATATTTTATGATGCGTTTCAGGTTGTACTTCAAACGAGCCTATGTAAACATCGACGCAGGCAGATCAGATCGGCCCGAATGGGGCCAAGCGCAGTATCACTCAGTTTTTCAGCCTGGCACCGCGTTTGAGCTTGACGTTGAATGGGTTGTAGCTACAGGCAATATTGTTGCAGGTAAATATTTTTAAAAATACGACTACTGTAACTGGCAATCATCCCTTTTAAATCTTGTACCTGTCATACTCGCTGGACTAACTTCATGTATATTGGGAACCTGGGGGATAGTGAATAATAGAATTACATTCACAAATTCTAACATGCTCCTCATAATTTTCTCTCAGACATGGTTTTAAACTGGGCACGGAAAGCAACATCATTCGGACTTCAATTAGTTCCCATTCCTTGTGAACCGTACGCTCTACCAGGATCCGCCAATTCAGATCCTCTTCGCGGGCCAATATTTGTTCCTCTTGCTGTAGACCAATTGCCCGACCCGCTCACGTACTCCCAGCTGCAGAGCTTCAAGGGGTACATTTTGCGCTGTTTCGGTTTCATTCCACACCAAGATCTCTACATCGGTGCCGAAAAGGAGGCGGGGAAGCTTGTGTCAAGTTACGAGACTTTCGTTCATTGCACGGGTGGAATGTTTCTCGTTCCAAGTGAGGATAACGCTGAGGAGCCCTACGACACGGGATTACGTGAGCCACTAGGCAAAACTAAATTTTCACCAGAGCCTGAATCACAATCAGAAGAATTGCCAAAGATTTTGAACAACTCGGCCACCACAGGCAACCAATCGACTAACGAGTGTCAAAGCAGGACAGGCTTCCTTTGGAGCTACAACTTTATGATCACGAAACGGTGGAAAAGTACTGCCTCCATCGATGAACACTTCATGAGGTAGGCCGATTTAAATATACAGATCACCACTTGCACGATTTTAGAAATTCATGATTCCAACTAATGTATTGAGAAAGATGGGCATGGCATTTATGTCAGTTTATTACAATCTGTTTATAATGTCTCATTTTCAGAACTGTCCTTGAGGATATTCGTAAATTCTGTTCAAATAGCGACGATCGTCTGCTAACGCTTTACGAGGACTGGTCAAAGCTCAACGCACCCAAACCGCAAGAACTGGAAGTACCACCCTCGAGGGTAGAAGTGGAGGACGACAAATAAACCCAGTGATTGGTTTCCAAACACTGCACCCTCTATAGAAAAACTATTTTTACCAATCTTGAAAAAACTACGCTTCTGCTGTTATCTGTATATAAAGGATAGAAATGAAATAAATGCAAAGGATAACCTATGTAAAGCGTTGTTTATACAGGTTCATGCGTTCTCTTTTATAAATTATTTTAAAAGACGTATGTATCCATTAAGAAAGAAAGAGTAAGCTACCAGCTATGTTTACACTTATAGTAAATATTGCCTCCATTTAAAGAAATAGTTGATAGCAGCAATGATACACTCAGCGCAATGCAATTCCGGCGGTTCCAGTAGCAGACAAGGACGTCACTAATAATATCGTTGTAAGCTATAGAGTTCTTTGCGGCCCTCTCTCATAGCCATTAGATCTTATTTCAAGCAGAGATTGCACGAGATGACAAAAAAGGATTTTAGGCGAAGCCCGTGACATCAACGGTTATCAATTTCTCGATGAATTGTGTTATAAACCTGTAAATAAATTGAGTTGAAAGGCGTCATATGGCAGTAGGATATAATATTACGAGCCGAAGTGGATAGGGCAATTTAGTACAAAAAATGAATATTTCTAAAATGTACACTTCGAGTGTTCCGCTGGGACGCTGCGAAAAGATCTGATTGCATATAAAATGTGGACCTGGGTAAATTCCTGGAGATATAATTGGTAGGTATATTTTCGTTGCTCAGTCAGTTTAAGGAATATATTTAACGCATTGTGAAATACAATTCATTCGTTCGTGAGATGGAATCGACGAAAAAATGAGCTTTTGTTATTTCTAGGTAATAACGTTAAGAATTGCAGTAGAAAACCACGAACAAAAAGCAAATTAATATACTTTGCTGTGAACGTCAAACATGGAAAAATGCATTAGCACTTCCTGTATTATAAGCAGATGGCACAATACGTTTTCCGGCAAAAATGCTTGATTTAATTCCTTACTTACAACACAATCTCCTGGTGCGATGGGCCTCAGGCCAGGCTTGAGGGTCCTCCGGAAAAACTCGCCGAGATTCGGGTACATTCGCGGATCGTCAACAGCTGCCTCGCTGATATTACATCCAGTGTACCATGAAAAAGCGCTAATCACCGGCGCTCGAAACGGGCTTGGTAGTGAAATATTGTTGATGACTCCCCAACATTTCGATGACAGCCGTAGTGGCATTAGTTTGTAAATTGACGTCTGGAATACCGCAGGTCAGAAAAGAAACACTTACCACGAAATACTTGCAAATAATCACTTATTTTCTCCCATGAGGTAATTGCACCGCGAGTCTTTCATCGTACCCCTAGACCAACTAACGGGACATCTGCAGTTCGCATGCGTTGGTGGCAGGAACCATTTTAGAAATTGTTAGATGAACATATTGCGTGTATTAACATTTATAGAAGAGACATGACGCCCACAGTACCCTCATCAATCGTCTCGGAGAGGTCCTCAAACCTCTATAAAAACATATTCGTTGATATTAATAAAGGAATAAGCACATATGAGGGCATTGTGGCTGTTTCTCTATGAAAAATCTCACTTTCAAATTGGTATGCCCTAAATTTGTATTTTTGCTAGCAGATTTCAAATTTGTACATTCAGTTCCTATCGGTGTTTCCAACTTGTTTCATGTATTGCCTGTTATGCAGTATGATTTTAGCATTACTGTAGCTATAGGAATGAGTAACCAGTGTACGACTCATCCACGAAGCAAGTATGGGCCTTCTTTTCTGAGTTTAATTAGCCATGCGTACGCACTCACATATACTCGTAGGTATATAATGATAGGTCGCTGAAGGGTCGTCGGTCTACAGCTTGTTCTTTCGGTAAGCTACACGAGACCGTTTTCCCTGACTAAGGAAATAATATACATTAGTTCTTGGCTATTGCCTGTGGGGCCGAGATGCACGTAGCACCAAATGCCGTATTAGAGCTGCGGCAGGAAGCGCATTCAAGTACGCAATAATTGTATTAATAACGATAACATTAGTATAACTACTAACTGATATTATCCACGCAACCACCCCTCTATGGCCGATCATTTTGTCACGTGCTGCGACAACTCTTGAACTGTGAACCTGTATCGAAATACCAGAGTTCCTGCAACTACATATATCGTTGCTCTGTCTAACTCTTATTAATGTTCTAGCCGTTCATCGCAACACTTAAGGGTTCCCCCGTCTTTTTTTTCATCGTTACCATAGCAGGAAAGCGCTATATCCTATCGCTTGCTTTCTTTATCTCCGCCGATCTGGTTTGGAAGTTTTCTATGTTGTTCGTGTATTTATAAAAACGAGTACCCCTTGCATAACTATCAATTGATATGTGATAGATGGGAGATAAAAAGTTACGAAAAACCATGCTGCATGAACTCCGTCGTCTGCCCTAATATGCAGCTGCCGTTCATACTTCTTTTTCCTGTCATTAGGTCATCATCATCAAGTGAAGATACAGAGATCGAATGACGGTTAATAATTTTCGAAGCGTCGCTCAGCACAACAGTTAGCACATATAGCAAGAATAGTTTATTCGTGTTTAGGAAAGCGCAATCGTATTGTATGGACAGAACATACCTGACAAGCAGAAAAACTTCTTCGTGTTTGAGCTACTGCGCTCATTGGAACAATTCCAATCAAACAAGGTAGCTGGATTAAACTTGGTTCGCAATGAACAAAGTTTATTGCTGGATAAGTCTATTGAATGTCTCTTTATGACATGGACGTTAACCAGCAAAGTGGAATAAAGCCTTACTGAGCGTCACACTTAAGAAGGAATTCAGGGAAGATTGTTTATGCAATCCGGCTGAACAGCATGGATTTCGCATCGAACGTTGCGTTACGTAAGGGTGGAACGAGGAAGAACGATATTACACCAAAAACTCGGTAAACGTGACGAAGCAACTTAGTTAAAACCTTATGTCTAATCAACTGGCATGAGGTGAAATTCCCAATTTTAAATTTGGAGCCGAGTCTAAGTAGTTGGTCAATTTGAACACGTTAGAAGCCACAACGCGTTGCATAGGCAGAACTGCCTTAAAGTACGTAAATAACTTCCAAATACCTGTATGGCTCTGTTTTGAGTTCAACCTCCAACCGCCGTTAGGCATTTCATTGGATGGCTAACTCATGCCAAGGTTTAAAATTAGACCACAACGATTAGCACGTAAATTTATTAGCACTAAGCTATCACGGATACTTTAAAGATCTGGGGGTGATGTTTCCCCATGAACGGCCGAACGTTTGAAGTGTACATTACGGACAGAGCGCTATGAGCGATGGTATGGGAATGCGTACCTAAGACTTTCTTTGCGCACCTAGGAGAGAAAGATGGCGGAGATCAATTCTGAGTAAATGGTAACTATGACTAATAAAACGCGAAAAAAACGGAAAAATCAAACTGGCGTAGCATAGCTACACTTTTGCAGCACGTAGGATTAGATCTTGAACAATGGGATCTTTTCCCCGGGTCTACGTGTACCTACACAGAATTTCATGCAATTTGTACGTGGCAATCTTTTCTATCGTGCATGCAAATTTCTAGTTAGTCAAAATTCTAGTTCATACGATAGAATTTTTTTAAAAAGCAAACGAATGCGAATAAACACGTATAAACATACATATATAGCGTTAGTCGCTTACATCGTTTTCTAGTGATTTCTAGACTGTCGGATACATAGCAATAACCACACTCTGTATTGACAATTTGCTTGAAAACAGCAGTTGTACTGCGCAGATTTTACTATGTTTTATTTGTAGAAATCAGACCCTTTTTGATCAAATACTTACACAATGATTATGGGTATAGCTTAATTTTGTGCTAACCCGTGCGTCGTCCAAAGTTTGAAAGTATATAAAGACGACAATGAAGTACATATTATCCGAGTCTGATGCACCGCAACTCAAAAGGTAATTACCTTTGAGTTGCGGTGTACTTAGTGCTGTATATATAGGCTACTAGCACAAGATACTCTTTCTCAGAAAATTACATCACTTACTCTTCCATAATTACCTTAATACTCATTTCGATAAGATTATTAATCTTATCGTAGTACATACGCATGCAAAAGTTTTTTGGCTTACAACAGCCGCAGCAGAAATGGGTAGTTCCTGGAAAATTACTCCAACTTGGTGCAAAAAAGGTGAGAAGAGAGTTACAGCTTATGCATGTTAATTCTACAATGTCTATTTCTAGTATGATAAATGCAACTCCTTAAATAAAACTATAACAGTAATTACGAAATGTCTTCGAGAAATCTGGTACATTTTCATTATTTATTAAGAATTCTGCTTAATCAGTAAACGCTGTGCTACGTCCGTTATTCTAGTCTAGAGATTTTAATGGAAACTTCGGCTGTTTTGCCAATTGCTTTGATACCAAATAAATATTATCTTTTCTATCTAGAAAAAATGTTTTGCTTCCTGATGCTCAACGAAATTACACAGATTACATTAATCAAGCGGTAAATAAGTTACAGTTGTGAAACGTTTAACAAAACACCATAGTTTAAACAGAGGATCCATATTTTGATTTAGGATCGACGACTTTAGTCCTTTTTTAATGTTAAGTAATGTACGTATGTGTACCTAGTGAGCACGTGAACACGTATTGCTTTTTAGGTAGCAAACATTTCCCGGAACGACAGAGCCTCAAGTTGAGCCTTGTTATTAGGTGCATATAAGCAACCACGATGTTAATGCTTATCGTTATAAAACTATCCTAATATATGTACCGTGCTACGCGTCCTGAAGTGCGATATATTTGGTCTCTCGAACTTCATCATAAACGATACAACAGCTACCGTAACACTCTTGTCAGGCAGCGTATCAATCAAAGCTCACTTCTGCACTGCAACAAAGTCCTGCGTGTCGACAGCTGTCCTAAAACAAGAGTTCGGCTCCTTCGCAAAGATCCACTAATTCCATTTTGATGTCACGGCCACACAACCACTATGTGGAATGCATTCACATGCACAGAAGCAATTCACTCAAGTAACTTCGACCCCTCCGCTGAAATGCGTTTATTGATACTTTTTTCAGCTATCATCGCGACTGTTCAGGGATGAGAAGGAAGTGTATGGTAAAGTCATTTTTTATTCGTTTGTCTTTTTTCACTTACTGAAATTAATTGCGTATAAAATAAAGTTAACTTGGGCTTTCCAGCCTCTTCGTATACGATTTGTCTTCCTTTGCTAAACAACGGAAGCAAGGAAAAAGGTAAGAAGAATAAGCAAACGCGCAATGATAAAATTTCTACTCTTGGAATCAACAGCAGGCAAACAGTTTTGCCTGTGGCTCGTCAGAGTCGAGCATAATCGTTAATTGACCACTATACCGACATTAAACTACAACTTGAAAGTATAGAGGCTACGTCGACTGGTCACTGTGTCATTAGCTGATTATCTGTTTCTCATACAAAAAATATCAGCAATGACTGTCTTGTGGCGAACTGATATACTAGATTTCCTTTGTTGAATGAAACACTTCCAAACGTGTCACCGTTTTATGAGTACAGTAACAGGCTGCCAGCGCGAGCTCGAATGAACTGACTGATGTGTGGAACAAATGCGACATATGTAAACGACATCCACGTTAGCGTCCTGCCGCTAAAACGGTATTCGGAAAAATGCTATGAAGTTAACTGCGGATCTCAGCTAGCACATGAGCCCGCGCTACGACTGCTGTTGCTTTAGCGACGAGCGTCAGCGTGAGCCTCGGTATGGCAGGGCAGGAAAGGCCTGTTCTAAGGGCAGTAAAAGTCTCTGGTAGGTCGGTCCAGAAACCCACGAGAAAGTGAGCACCAGAATATCGACTCGCCGCGAAAAAGTTACTCGACAATCTTTCACGTTTTAACAGTGACAAAGATGATATACAAATACATAGGTTCTAACCCCAGACGTTTATAAAATTTACTAATTCGCACTTAGTAGATTAGCAGCTCTAGGCTATAATAATAAAGGAGTGCAAGCCATCTCAACAGTGGACTACATACCTAGCGATACGGTACACGCTGAAAGGGTGTTGTCTCCCAAAAAGGAGAGGAGATTTGCCACCACGTACCTCAAAAAGGCAGTTACTGGAAAGTACTTAGTGATGAAGTGGGTACCTATGTCAATCAATGATATCTTTGCAACAGAGGCCATGTTTAAAACTGCAAAGTTTCTAGATCTTTCGCTTCTTTCGAACAAGCCTTTTCAAAAAAAACGTAGCCTCAAATTTACTTCCGAATATTCTAAACTTGATGTTAATAGAACAATTTTTGTTTGTAAATCTTTTAGGATTATCAGTTGAATACACGATGAAGGTGCATTTAAAACAAGTACTATTACTATACCTGGTTCTTTCGCATATCGAGAACAGAGACAACTGCCACGTTTGAGCATTAAGTATGAACGCGAATCTGCTAGTGATAAAGTGCGCGTAAGACTTCGCGAAAAGGTATCTGAAGAAATCAATACAAGGCAAGGAAGCGTGCAAGTCCAAATGAACTATACTTTTGAATACTTCTAACGAAGAACCAACTGCACCAAGTAGCTTGTCATAGTTCCAATACGCTGGTCAAAGGCTGTTCGCCGGTATGTCGATCAATGACTTCTGATGGCAAAACCTGTACGTATTTCACAGTAGCGTTTAGCAATAGCCCTGCTTACCACACTGTGGACAGGGGTCTACTGCCTTTTATCAGTATGAGAAGGATATGGGCGAGTTGCCGAAAGAACAGTTGTGACCTGCCGACGGCCACGTACAGTGGATAGCTCTCGAAACAACCTGTGAGAGTTTGAAGAACTAATCATGGCTAAGAGGACTGTCGCTGCGATTGGTTCTTACCGCGGCTAATCAATTTCATACTGGTGTTCCTTTGTAGTCGAACCCGTCGAAAGAGCGTACGGTTGTGCCGATTCATCTTTATGTTTCCACGTTATAATGGGCATCTTATCACCATACAGACATCCTCTCTTACACGTAAATGAACTCATATTCGCGCCATATTTACGCAGGGAAAGGCGTCCCTATAGAGTTTCAAAGGTAACCTTATAGGTAAGAAACTGCACTTTTCGAAAGAGATCGTGGCTCGGCGACACGAGGCAGTCCGATTACGTAATATCTACGTGACGTTGATGGCGGAATTGTAGATAACGACAAGTTTTTTTTGGGTCTCACAAAAGGGCTTGCAGTAAGATCAAGTGCCAAATCGGATCTTACGGCAAGCTTATTTTGGTGTATTCGTTACAACACTGGCATTACAAAGACTTCAAATAAATCGCCTGCAGGTCTGTAAAATAGAGCACTTGACGGAAACAAGCAGAGGAATAGAAAGGTCGAGTTTGAGACATCAAAAAGGCCAGCCACTTCATTTATGAATTGCTGATTATGGAAACTTTTTACACATTACGAAAGCTTTCATACGCCTCACGAAAGTCGTTTTCAAAGCTTGCAATGTTACGCGGCGACAAATTAATTGTGGTAACTGAGCCTTTAACGGCCAGAACATGTTCACAGAGGAACACAACACAGTTATTGCAAGTGCAATGTTCACTAACATAGTACTGCAAATTATTCCAACATTATTATGACTAAACAGAATTTGATCAATTATCGTTTCTTTTTAGCTGCTAAAAATTTCCCAGTCCAATTAGCGCCTCATTACCTGAAAGTGTAGCAATCACTGTGTTATATGTTTGTTCTATCGCTAAAGGACGTCCTTTCTTTCATCGGAGAGCTTTAATGACGCGAGCGCTATGTTTGGATGGATTTTTAATATCCAGCCGTTTTTCTCTATCCACTCACGCAGCAGATATCGAACAAGTTGACCTTTAAGATACGCGTGCCGCCCAACTGGCTGGCTAGCTAGCTATTGTATACGTGTAAAACTGAAGATTGATAGGATATCAAAAAAATGGGTGGAGGGGGGAGGGATGAGTACTATGAGGCAAGAAGATAATATTGTATAAAGGGACGTCGCAATGGCGCGAAGCACCGAGAGATTCTATTTCATCTATTGTAGCGCTCGTTTGTGCGGCGCGATTATTGTTAGCGCATATTCAGGCCCAACCTAGTTCGGGTCAAACCAATTGCGTTCTTGATTGAGCTACGAAACGCGTACAAACAGCTGGCATCGGTGGCTGACTATCGATTACCGATCATAAACGTAAGTGGAAAGATTAGGCAAAAAATGTGTTCTTATTATCACCAGAAATGGAGTATCGCCGCGGTCGAAAATGGCGGTCGGTTACCTTTTACCTATTTGTAGATCTTGTACTCGCAGCGTCTACGGAATGGTAGAATATTGTAACAATTAGATACACTGTGGATAGAGACAAAACCCTATCCAACGTTGCTATTAAAAAATATCTTATTCATAATAATTAACAAATCTCACTATTTTGATGTGGCGGTAGTCCTGTTTTGTACGTATAGCCTTCCGTACAGTTTTGGACCTTCTATTATTAAAACCCGGTTTCCGTATGCAATACGACGCCATTTACAAAAGGCGCCATCATCTGGTCCCTACTTTATTAACAAAAATGAAACGCCAGTAGAGTATGTTATTCAACGCATGAATAATCAACAAAGTTTGAAAGGGCTAAATTGAAGTGGTTGAGATGGTGGAACTATAATTGGATAAGAGCGCAAGGTAGTTCAAGGCCACGGGTTTCCGCACATCCATGCCCATCTGCTTCGCTGATTCGATAAAACATCGATTGCTTCGGCAGTCACATCGGTCAACAGTCGGTCAGAGCTACATGTATCAAAATAGATTAGGATATTGTGTTCTTTTAGCGCGTGTTATTCTAGATAATGCCTATTACACCAGATATGGTTGTTATCCTTTAGTCAACAATGTTCTGACGTAAGTTAATAGGTTTTGAAAAAAGAACTCGTGATCTCGATCGATACACATCTTGTGAGGGTGAATACTAGTCATATTCCGACTTAAGGGATTCGGCCTGCCCGATTTTGTCTCGTATAATCCAACTCTCAGAATGGGAGAGAACTAATTATCAAAAGACCTATTTGATGGGAAAAATCTTACATTCACATTGATTTAAAACACATACATCTGGAATTGGCGTACAACCAACGAAACGCCTATATATCACTATAGGTGGATTTCTTCGATGAGATATTACCGCAGTTAACTGCATCGTTGATTACTGAGCTCACCACATTCATATCGTTCATCCTACGTTGAAGTAACTGTACGCCCTTCAAGGTTCTTTTTGTCAGCAAGTATGGCATTATGATCGCTTGTTCAAGAGTGTACGCAAACACTCAATATAGAGCATTTCGATAGATTTAGTACTTTTCTATTTATATTCACACATTCTCTCAGAAACTCCACGTGTTGGACTGAAAGTACAATCATTACTGAATTTCAGTAGTATATGGCTTACATGATTTCGCGTAGAAGATACATTTCGAAAGAAGATTATCGTTTTTCGCTTTGACATTATGTTAATTTAAAAATCGCCAATCACGCTGTCGAATATCGATGCTTCTCATACAGGTATTGAACCTCAAAGGAAGCCAATTAGGTCACCTGTAATAAACTTGATTTACACATGCTTGAATACTGGCTAGCGGGACATTTAGGAACCTTGCGAAAATGTTCGAGCACCCGCAAAAAAATAAAAAGGGAATAAAAGAATAGCTCGGATTAATTACGATAGAGCAGAGTTACCCAAACCGACAAAACCTTATCAAGAATAGCAATTGTATCAATACTGTGCCTTTAGCTGAATATAACATAAGCATGAGCTACATAGAAGCTCTCCGGCGTAGCAGCAGCCTAATAATAATGGAGAGTAATAATAAAATTAGCGACACTGTTTGTTCGACACGTACAGTGGTTTACAGAAGACCAGAACCTTATCGAACGTCAGCAAATAGAGCACTGGATCGCGCGGATCGCATTGATTGTCGCGCAACTGCTGCCATCAGCGACGAGAATTCATGCAGCAAAACAGTGCGTATTTTGTGGCAACTATTACGACGATACAAGACCTACCGTCGCGGGCCTTGGCTGTCTGTGCATACATGTAATACAGACCAGTATTGTGTATGCGAATAGACCGTTGCTATTGGATACGATTCTTAATCGATACCAATAATAGGGTTTTATTCAGGCTTTACTATAAACAAGGGATTAGACAAACTGCACATAGCAGCTTGTGATGAGAGAACCAAGGGAAGCAATTCTGGGGCTAAGGTCGATCGGGCGCTTCCAACAGTCTCAACCCTACATGATGCACTAAAAGTTTATAAGCGTAAGCTATCTTCGTCAATACAACATATCCTTGTAGAACATCACGGTAATTATTAAAAATTACCGTATGTTTCGTATGTATTAAAAATCGTATGTTTCGGCATCCACTATTATGATAGTATGAAGCTAATAAGTTTTTTTATTGTTCAAACAAAAATTCCTGTCCTAGTCAATAAAATACGCCAAGCAATCTGCGTCTGCCTCTATTGATCATAGCGTATTTCGGTTTGATATTGTTGTCACGGCGTGCAGCATAAAGACAATCAAATATATTCATAAGTCGGATCGCCTAGCAACCACATCTATGATATTTTTCCACTATTTTCTGTTTCATCGTGCAAATATTTCATAGACTGAAAACACAGCTTGTATAAAACCTTAATGCTTCAAAAGCATATTTAATCAATAACGTTATACTATGACGGAATTGTAGTCTGAGGAGGAAATCTTTGCGATGCGAGCATAAGAGTAAAGTCACAAAAAATATTTTGTTGTAACAGTAGTAGTAATAGTAGTAGTACAACCCATTTTATGCCGAAGTGAGTATCTTCACATACCATTTTCATTATTTCACTATGAATTTTAATGGTGTACATGTAGTCAGATTCCCCTGTTTGGTCTCACACAAGCTGCTGACATTATGTTCAGCTTGCTAGCATAATAATGAATAAAGCAGCCTTTTTTTTTTATTCAGAATTGGATATGTCAAATGCTAGGGGAACTTTGATATCATTAGCTGCGTGTAAATAAAAATAATCGTACCGCCTAAATCTCTACTTGTCTGTCCATCTGCTCAGCAATAAGGTGTTAGTCATATCCGCAGCAGCAGTAAACACGAACAGATATTTTAGACAATGTATAAAGCCAATCACACCTAAATGGTATTTTCCATGTAGAAATCATAACATAGTAAACGCGTAGACTATCACGCCCGGATCTTGTGCCCTGCTCGCGCATAATAATATAAACAACGGTCGGCGGTACCTAAGAGCCACTCATTCTAACATTTGTTCGACACGACATTGGATCGTCGCGGCAACGCCAGCCGCAACAACAACAATGAGAGGGGCGACAGACCAACACAACAAATGCGACAACATGTGTTGACCTTGAGAGCCAAGTCGCGATTGTTTGACCAATCGGGTCTTGGTCGTACGGCTTTTGCACGAACGCGGCAGCAACATACATTCGAACGATAATCAAGTATATATGGCGATTTCCGTAGAGATTTTAGCGTTCAGCGACTCAAATAGCGAATAAGTCAAGACCAGTTCGATCAGTGCTAGCAACATGAGCGCTGCAGATGTCTTAGCAGTACGTACGTACAAGAATAGTACCGCTGCTATTGACCGATAACTGAAGCTGCTCCCTGAAGCCGGAGTGGGGACCACCAGAAAGAAAACGGAACCGAACAAAATCCTCTGCTTGCCTTTGGTCTGCCCGTTTGTCTATCCAGGTTAACATAGCTGGGCAAACTGCAGCTGGCGAACGTGCGCAAAAAAAGTAGAAACGAGACAAGGTCGCGTGACTCCCGCACACTTACAGTCGCATTGCCCCACAAAACCGAGCTCTCTCCTTCATTTTCCAGGTATGCGACTCTGGATATCGCACACGTACCACAATACGCTAAACACAAATATACAATACAAAGTGAAGTTTGCTTTATCGGTAATCCCGACAGACGCAGTCTTGCATTGCGCTCCTAGTAGTGCCATCATTTTTAGCACGAAAATGTAAGTCTAACACCGCATCCGGATACGGTGGTAGTCATCATAGCAAAGGCAAGCATATTTGCATCTTCATGAGTCCACGATGATATGCGCAAGTTGATGTATGCCTACAAAATGAATCGGTTGCGTTGCATAACCGAGAGACTGTTTTACGGCAAAACTGTTTTTTAAATAATAAGCGTAGCGTATTATAAGGGTCGTGGCTAAACATCATCGCCAGTTCAACACCCGTATGTGCTTCCGATTAATTGGCACATTGTTAGCAGCTATCGTAGACAGAGTTGTTGTAATCCAACCAGCAATGAATTGCGTCGTAACAATAGAGCGGCTATAAAAAAAAACCACGTAACGAAATTAAGTGTGTAACGGTGCGAAGTGGCAAGGGGCGCCCGACGACATCTGCAAACAACTAAGTGGCGCTTGTGCCGAACGGCGCTTGCACCGAACGCGGAACGTTAGACCTGCTTCCGTACAAAAAGAAACGAAAAGATCAAATCCATCATATTTCACAGGATAATTTACTAGAAAAAATTATGTGAGCAGGCTTTGGAAGTTAATGCACAGTAATGCGATCATGAACAATAAGATGAAGTGAAATATATTGTATCATCGAATCCATATTGTGCTTAAAGATAAATGATGCAGTCTACTGAAACTAGTGTTTTTGACTTGTTGTTTTCACATTAAATCAGCGGCATACATTTTCTGTTAACTGTATTATACGATTTATTTAATGCCAAACAAAAAAAAAAAGGATTCTGCAGATCAAAGCGTAATCCAATAAACGTCTGTGTTATCTGTTCCAAAAAAATAAGCTTTTGCTTGATAATGATAATAGGATCTATACGTGAGTATACATTTGTGTAGACGTTCCGTTTACCTATGTATGTAATGTACCAGGTGACGTCACTGAGAGCATTGCGTACGTCATGAAGCATTATAAAACATACCAGCAGTAAATTGATGTTGGCATTTCATCCAGTTGCGGTTTAATTTTCGTTATCTCCTTAGGTAAGTTTATACGCGCCTATAAAAGCCTGTATTAAACAGACTTCCACACATGAGTGGTTGAAAATGGTAAAGTGCAAATACGCTACTACAGGCTATTTATCAAAAGACCACATCCAATTGTTCAGGTCGAAATTGGTTCGTCATTCGAGATTAACCGGGAGAGAATGTAATGTTATTCACAAATGGCTAGGTAGAAATAGGCCGCCTTAATTACAAGGTTATCCGTTTCTTACTGTGTCCATCAACCGAATATATCGATATCTGATTGCTTGTTCGTAATTTCTGTCACCTATCGAGATCTTACAAGGCCCCTAAGGCCTTTCTGTTGATGTGACAAACCATACGTGTTTCAAGTTCACTTTCTGATCGTTTATTGTCCGTGTCATCGTGGCAATACAATGCTGGGAACAAACGCCTTCGCAAAAGCGAATTTACTTGGAGTAAATTTGTTCTTTATTATTACCTTAACTACACTGAAACAATACTATGTTATCTCAGTTTTTAATCAAATTTAATTTTTTTAGTTCAGTATTTGGACCAACAACATTATACAATTAATCGAATACTTATGCAAACAACTGTTCCGTTCATTTTTCATTATTCTTATTATCATCACCACGCCAATAGTCGGACTATGTTTTGCTTATAGTTCACACTTCAAAAGACATAACAACAATGAAAGGCGTCTGCGTAAAATCGCTGGCGACAAGTGCCGGATAGTATTCGGCCGTTACACATGTTCAATGACCCATTAGTAATTCTGTAAAATGGACGACAATCCTTGAGATATTTTATCAGATATTTAAAAAGACGTCATCCTCAGGATCGTCCCTTGTAAAATCAGTGAACCGCAGTCTTGGGAATAGGTTTTTTACAAGAACAGTCTTCAATCTGATGGAGTTTCAAGCGTTAATTGTGTAGCGTGGTCTATCAGAGTATACTAAGCCATGAACCTGCAGTAGCAACCGAGCACCAACCATAGTTAAATACCCACATTGGGTCGACGTTAGTTAAATATAAAAACGAGAAACGATCCAGAACTTTTGTTCAGAAAACATGCCGACGGGTAATGACAATTTAGATTAACTAAGCTCGTAACCTTTTTCCATTGTATCACAAACACCTTGTCGTGTAGAAACTAAATTTTAGAAAGAAATAGTCAAGTGCTATAATAACATAGAAACGTGCCGTTTGTGTTGCAATCTTGTTGCAGTGCGACTGAAGCTGAAAATTACATATGCGGAAAGCTGTCCACCATCACTCGCATATATATAGCCCACTATATATATTCACAAAGAAAAGTAATCTATAAAATTTTAATTCTATAAAGGAGTATACGAAACAACGTATCATCGTACAAGGTATCATCGTACGATAACGTTGTTTCGTAAGTAGAAAGCATACTGTCAGAATGGAAGTTTCCATACTAATTGAATTGCAATGAACTGGATTTTTGGTGATAAGCAGAGGCATTAAAGAAACTAATTGTTGTATGTTTTTTGTAATAGGTTCGAATCAATCACACTTCGCAAGTTCTCATTACAGTACAGTTACAGGTAACGTGCGTACACAAAAAAACGTTTATGTTTTGTACGTTTAATGGATGTAAAAACAAAGCAGCCCTTATGAAGCGCTCCATGCGCTTCGCCATAAGCTGTAGCATGAGCCATTAACATTTTTGTAGCTGAAAATTTTACTCGTTAAAAAAATGTCACATTGCTGCCTCTTCTATTAACATTACAAAACAGTAAATATCACTTGTTTCGAGTACCTTGATTAGCGCCCTTTTCGTGGACGCATAGCCTTCGGGGCAATGCCACATTTCTCCGGCCACGTCAGACGTCATAAAAAGATGGTTAATAATGGTTATAATAGTTGAATTCACACAGTTTCCATGAAGCCCAAACAGATACGTTGGCAAAACATACAACATTAACACTGACAAGACTCGAGAGCATAAAGCAAGTTCGTGTATGCCGATTGCAGATGATATATAGACAAATACACTCTGACCGGACGAGGACATCAGGTCACTGAACCGAGGTAACTTGTCGGAGAACGACTGCGATCGAACGCTCATCAACGGCTACAGCTTTCAACGGGCAATCTCAGTCGTTGCCTTCTCAGAATTCGTTTTGCCCTTCTCAGGAGAAGGTTGTAGTTTCCATAGTATGATCTTTGCTGACTTCTGCCATATGACTCAGTATTTGTTCGCTCTTCGAGAACACACAAATTTCAGCTAACCACGCAACCATCTATATATTCTGTTTCTGAGATAAGTAATTCTTATTAAGCACTATGTGCGATGTCTGAGTCCGGCGCATTCGGCCTTGCCGCTATGGCGTTCGGATACCGTTAGTACCGCTGTGGATAGCACGCAACGGTTAGTGGCTCATCTTACGCGATTTCCCAACAATCACTTGATAAACGGTGATCCCACAGCAGATTGAAGTGAACTGGTCGACACGGCGGTCGACAAAATCAGATGACCCCAGCCGCAGCATCTTATAGTAAAGAATACATTGAAATGACGTATTGCTTTCTCACACAGAGATTCACACGTCAACACAGGGTAGCTGGTGGACATTCTGGTAGATTTGCCGAGTCAAGTACATGTGTTGTGGATTCAGCTCCCTTCAGTCAGCATAGATCGCATGAACGGGTAGACTTTGTTATTCTCTGATCGATTTCCACTGCCGCCTCAGTCTATTTCCTTTTGAGAGCCCTCTTCCAGAAGTTTCTCGTCATCGTCGATCACATGTAGCCTTTTTTTTCTATCGCATTATATTTTCGTTATAGTGATCGTAGCAAACACAGCCCACTTCCCTCCCTAATGGCGGCGGAATCAGCGTCGGCATCAGGATACGCGATGGTACTGGCACAAATATGGTGTTGAAAGCTATCTCTATACCAAGCTCAGGATGATCTCTCTCTGTCCGTTATACAGAAATTATGTATTCACAGATGCTCCGATATTCAAGCAACATCTTTGTTCCCAAACTCTCGCGCCCACTCCGGCACACACACACACACCAATACGTAGCGTGCAGCTGAGCGGGATGACAAAACTAGCCGGCGTTTGTCCCTGCTTTTGTCACCAACATCGCCATCATTGCTGTTACTGCTACAGCAGCCGCAGCTTCTTACTGTGTTGTTGTATTTTCCTATTTTTCTCTGACAGCATTGTATCTGGGGCCTGAGACATCACACACCACAGCTGATCAGCCACCGAGTCCGCCGCAGCGAGAGTCATCGGTAGCTGAGCATCACTAGCACGAAGGAGCCGGAGTAACAACGGTAGCATGGCTATATGAGAGAAGATTGGGGAAAGGGAGCTTGCGACCGCTGTAGCACATCAAGGAAAATTAAGCTTTTGCTTTGCTTTGCTTGCTTCAATGGAACTGCTACTATAATAGAGCGGCAATGCGACGGTCAAAGGCGCCGTAGCAGAACGGAGCCGAGCGGGGCAACGCAAGAGGTTAGAGGCGTTCGTTTCATTTAGATCTTTAGCTTAGACAACATCACGGCCAGATACGCAGACAAACCGACTGATCAGACGAAAACGGAACCGCAACCTTTGCCTACCGTCAATACTGCATATTCCATAATTTTGGGGTTCAGGCCGTTATCCATCGAGCATCTGAATATCGAAGATGGTAGTAAAGGTAGTTAACGTAGAGAATTCATCAGAACAGCGTAAGCGTCTGCCGGGAAAGCGCGGGGGGGGGGGGGTTGCAGTGCCACAGCAAAGGTCATCACCGCGAGATAACCAGCCGATTAGAATCGTTACAACAAAAATAATACTGATGACAAATTTTTGTAGGTAAAGCTTGAATGACCGGGTTCGTTTCTGCGTCGCATGCGCCGAGCAATGTGTACAAACACTAGCTTCGTTCGCGCTTCGAAACCGTCAATAGTCACAATACTTCACAACCATCTCTTAATAGTGATCAGCGTACAATTAGAGCAACGTAAAAAAAATGGCATAGAGAAAAAACAATTGTTTATATAACAAAAAAGTATAATAAAACCCGATGAACCATTCAAACCCTACTACAAACGTACATATATCGACGATCCGATTTTTCTCGGACATTTCCTATCTCATTGGCCTATGAACCTTGGTAGGCGATCAGAAAATTTAAATAAGAAATTGAACTACATGCAAATGTGGACGCTATTCGGTTTTTTTCACAGGAGGGTTTAGGAAATAGGGTCTGAAAAGATTAATGTCGATGCATTTTTCTTTTTATCTCGTACCTCAACAGAAAGTTTTTTTAGCTATGAACTTTTTCTAGCATCTGTGCGACTTATGGCTGCGTTATACTGGATTGGTTCGTTTAGTACACATACACACTAATAATAGTATGGTATAGTGTGACAATAAGGTTTCTTATCTATAAACGCCAGGAATCTTGAAACGTTCGTAAGTATTACTGTGTCTTACGTTCAGAAACCTAATTACACTTGACTATGAGAAACGCAAGCAAAATTATGAATTTCTGCATAAAAACGTAGGACTTAACTCGCACAATATTCTCGTACGGTCGGGGTACTACGCCAATGTACTACACCGATGTGATAATAAATGTACACGGATTCGTAGGATATTTACATCTTGCGCAGTTCGCACAAATTCTGGTGAGTTTTTCACCTTTATACAAACTGTAAAGTACCATACGCTTGAATTGTGCTTCCTCCATATTTATCTACCAAAAAAAAGTTCCTTACCTTACTGTATCAACAACACTTCGCCAAACGATATCCAACATCTAATACCGAATTAAAAATCGACAAACTTAGTTAACACAACGACAGTTTATAATACGCGACATTATCGGAGCAACAATGAAGTAATTGACAAACTAGTCAGATTTTTCATTTTTAGAGATATACATATATATATATATTTTTTTTTTTTATATATCAACGTCAGCTGCCGAAAACTGAGAACCGCAATGACCCGAGAAATATATTAGCTTAAATCAATGACCAGATTCATAACCAGCGTCGGAGCGAACAAAAAAACGCGGGACGCGATGCACAAAATGCTGGATAATGCTATTGTTGTTAACACACGATTGATATAAGCGACCAATGCCTCAATAGCCGATCAATACCTCCATTTAACTCTGTGCGCATGTCTTATCCGACGGGAAATCAGACAGTACCAAGCAGTCGCAAAAACAAGGACCCCTTTGGGGAATCCCCGTGAAAAGTTCTAAACGAGTTTTGTATTCCTTGATCAATGCACCAGCATTTGAGGCTCAAGGAAATGCCGAAGACCCAAATAGCGACGTTGAAATCGCATTGTGAAACATTTAGGACGTGATGTCTAGGTGGGCCAAGAATAAATAGCAAGCGTTACCAATGGAACAATTCAAGGTGTCCGAAGAGTAGCATCTTTCAGGATTGATTTTTAATCCTATATATGACAATGATGCCTCGTTAAGGTCATCTTTAACAATACTGCTTCGTATTCTTGTTCTGTAGCGAAGAATAGTTAATTTACCTAGCTTCTAATCTACTGGTTAAGAGTATACTTGCTGATACGTGTACTTACATATCACACATACTCGCAAGGCTTTGCGAACTCCTTGTCACTATGCTGTGCCTTTATATCGACCTGCGAGGCGCCCGTAGTAGTAATACTACGCTATAAGGAAATGGTTCTTTTTGATAAACGGACTATGGTGCCGTTATTTTGTTCTTAAATTGTTCAGCACAAGGGTTGACGCTTATTAGGCCACCCGAGAAGACTCTTACTTTCCCATTAGCAATGGCGCACATGTTCCCAGCACCGAAAAAAATGAAGTGGGAACAAACCAGTGTTTTTCGTCAAGTATGCTGTATTTTGTTGGTTAGATGCAAACACCTGGATTGTTTCATGTGAAAATATATCGACAACAAAGACCAACGATTTATTATAGGGATGTGCCTAAGAACACCAGAAGAAGAAACGATATTTGGACCTGAGAGGGACATGACCCGGTTAAGTATAAACGTCTACGTACTTCGTCCTGTATAATAATCTAACCTTAAGTTCATTGAGTTCCCATGAGGCTGGTGTTTCCGATGTGTCTTTGAAGGCAGCTCGTGTCGCTAAAACTCCCACTGCTCCCACTGCACCCGCTATGAGTGCCCAGCGCCCATTTGACCACCATCTTTCCGGGCCAAAGGCTCGCTCTGAAATCAGCGATGAGAAAGAAAAACAACGGTATATATTATTCGATCAAATAAAGACATTCGTTTGGCGAAGACCGACTTTAAATGACACGATAACGGATGGAATGCTACTGCTATGGTTTCAGTCATCACGTGCCAAGCTGAACTATTTCGCTGATTTGTTACAGTGTGTGTCTGCACTACTGAGACAGTTCACTGGTTTCCTGGTCGATACCCACAGTCTGAGCCTGACATGCCAACTGTAGTTTACTGCATCCTCATTATTATTCTGTATTGTACATGGTCACCGCTAATATGTAACACCTACATATTGCACTAAGCCCACATGCAATACCTGGCAGAGCTTAATTAACAACCCAATCTTATCGAAAAACCCAAACGAAGAACTTCGTTTGGTTGGAAGATGACGAAAATAGAGCAGTAGTAAACTATTAGCCATATTAATATCGTGTATAAAAGAACTGTTGGCATTGTATCCAGCTTTCATTGTAAGCGAGGCCAGGCTCCCTCAATTATCGCTGTGCGGAATTAACAAAGGTACTATATTATTTAAAATTTAATTCAGAACTAGAAAATCTACGTTTAAAAAATAAATTGATCTAATTGATTTAAACTTAATTAACAACATATATATCCGTTGGTCGCAAAACTTGTGCTGTCTTGCGTAACGTCAACAGCGCAGTCACTTGTAAGCTTGTGGAGGATTGAACGTGAACCACAGCTACAGAACGTAATATAAAACATTTTTATTACATATACATAAAGTTTCGGTCTAATAGAATACAATAAACCTTCATTGTCACACCTGTTTTTATTAGCTTTAGCACACCTGATTAGCTTTTGCATTGTTTGCATTAACAGGTTAATTGGTTTCATGAAAATAGTGATGGTTGACAAACTTACTGTGTCCGGCTGCAATTGGTTTCAACGCGAAGCCTCTGCTACACGCTGTCCCAACGAGCGGCTGACTTGAAGCTCCAAGGGACGAGGAAATTCCCGTGGACCGGTTAGGTGACGTACCCAAATTTTGTAAGGAGGAGAAGCCCCCGTTTCCACCGCTATTCTCTGCCAGAAATGAGCCCCATGGCCAACGGGCGCCCAAAAGGACTCTGCCGATACGTATCGATGACCCCGTACGGATAGACCTGGAAGTAACCAACAAGCCGTTATCAGACGAGTGAGTGTTGTTTCATAATCTTTAACACAATGTTTGTATTAGCCAGCGTAATATGATATTTCTTAATAGCAAACTACTACAATAAGACTTTTGCCTAAAGGCAAATTACGATTAGAAAACCAACGTATCAATACATTGTTTCATAAAAAAGGCTCTTAGGCGTCAAATGCGCCTGCATAAGAATGCCTACGGGGAGGAAGTTTGATAAATAAATGCAACTTAAAAGCGTGACCCATAGGCTACGTTTCAAACAATCATTCCCATCTACTCTGTTAACATAAGTTGTATCGAATAAAAATCTCCTTTTTACGCAACGCATGTGCTTGTTTAATACGCTAGTACTGATTTTAAAGCCAAAGTACGAAAACTGGTGAGAATATACGGCGTTCAACGGAGATCAGCAACGCGTCAAACAGAGAAGAAGAATATTTGTCGTTTTCTTTCCGCCTATCTGCTGAATAGTAATAATTACACACTCCATTTTAAGGACTACACTGGGGCATGATCGCGCAGGAGTTCGGCCAAAATAACGATCTTGCCATATGCGTTTCGGTAACCGCTGGCTCCGATCGCGCTAGGTCGTTTCGTTGTTCCTACACGTCCAACGTTCGGCTGCACTTCTATTTCCGCGCATAACGCGTCCTTGAGTGTGCACAAAGCATCGCAAACTTCGGCCTTCATTACTAAACGATTGTTGTAACACAGCTGGGCCTCCCCTTAGACTGGTAGTGTCACAGCTTTACTCATTACAAAGTAAACAGCTGTAAACAATTTCATATAGAAATAGCATTAGAAAATTTTAACACTATTCTCTCAAGAGTAAATTTCAGTAGGCTAAAAAAAACGAACAAAAAGCAGTTCGTTCGCAGACGAATTATAGCAGAGCCTTGGTTTCTAAGTAAGATATACACTACGCTTACCTTCTTCTCCATTATTTTATCTCATACAACATTAACTGGTATGAAATTGCAAAAATACTAAAGGTCACGCTTACACACATCATAGAAGAACACGCTGTACACGTAAACTAGAATGGAAACGTGCCTCAATATTCTTTTTAAAATACAGTTTATAGACATCCGCCTATAAAAGCACCTCACCAGACGGGAAGCTGAACTGATGGTAATACTTATTTCTCGCAAAGTGTGTACTTTTCAAATGTAGCGTACAAACAAACGCAATGCGTTAACGGGTTTTCATAGCTGTTGCGATAGCCACTTTTTAAGTGCTTAGTGCAAACAGTTTTACATTACAGTTTTATGTACAAACATAATTACATATCAGGGTTTAAATATGTGCTATTGATACGACGAGCTCGGAAGTCTCAATTTGTCTTGCTTAGAATGTTCGCAAAAACATACCACAGTATCAAGATCCCATCGTTTGTAACGGAACGAACCTCGTCCTATAGTATAAAATACAATAAATAGGTTTCCGGTTCCAACATTCCGAGTATACAATGGCCTTATAGTGCTCAATTGCCAATCTCTAGCAGTCGAGCTTTGTCATTATTAAGGTAGGTATTGGCGTTAAGATGGCGGGACCTTTTTTTGGGAACTGTTGGGCACTTACGTAGCTAGTGGAAGGTTAAGCTAATCTCTGCTATGAAATATCGATCAGAGTTAACCCTTGGGAGGCCAATAGTAGACGCATAATACGCGATCATTATTAAAACAGTGTTCAATATAGATTGCAAAACGTCATCCCATTTCCCAATATAGCAATGAGAACGTACACAAACAAGTACAATGAGGAATTTTCGAGTGATACATTTGGATAAAGTCCTTTCTTCTGGGCCGTATGCTCCCACACAGGTGAGGGTCACAACTGAGCCCGTACAAGATTTTCTTTGTTTCAAATCTACCAATAAAAATATAGAAAGTGAACTCGCAGCATTAACTGCGCGCGGAGGATACCAATCAGACTGTAATTGCGCCACAGCCATTCGAGGTATTCGAGTGGAACTTCGAAACCGTTTAAGATGTCTGCACGTATATCTGTTCATTAATAAAGCTTCTCGGTTTAACCGAATTCATAGAGCAGTGTGTCTACGATGTTTTTATTCAATTTACCAGGTCAAGCTGGCGAAAATAAGAATAAATAAATGAACCGTAAAAGAACATCCGTTTTGAAATGAGATAATCCTTTACCTACCGCTATACAAGGACAGAACGATCCTTTTTTGTACATTATAGACAACGAACTGTCGCTTAATCGTCGCAGCAAATAGATTATTATAGACGCCAATCGTAAGCAGCCTGCCGCAGGCGTGCGAAGAGAAATTCAAGTTGAATGCAAATCTTGTAATAGCGATAGGAGTATTAATGTCTAGCTTGAATGTACTGTGAATACTATTATATTCTGTTCTATCTATTGATCACAGTTCGGCTTTGTTCTGTGTTCTGAGGCTTATTAACTATCTTTATAGTTTATGTTTTATATGATTGTTCGACACCAGAAAGTTCTTCATTAATGTGGCTTCAGAGTAACTCGACAGAGCTGATATAAAGGCGAGGTAGAGATTTATTTCTGGCGTGTTTACCACTATAACCAAAACGTTCACCAACGCTTATTCGAATGTTCTTGATAGCCATATATGAGGATCAATTATATCTAAATTACTATGATTCTCTTTAAACAACACCTGTTTGTACTTCAAATATGAGGTGGATGAAACTTTATTATTGCCTTTGTGTGATCTCATCTCACGGACAAGCAAATGTAATGTTATAGGTTTCCAGCTTGAAACACATGTGATCCAAGACGATGCCTCGCGTTACAAATAACACATTATTGGTTAAACTGTAATCGCTCTGAAACTGGTCATGTATCCGAGACTGATGCCGCACGTCGAAGTAGATTAAAGATTGAAGACTTTTCATGGAAACTGTTCTATCTGTGCTTCATTAACGAATTTCACGAATCATTCGCAGAAAATAGTTTTCTTCAGTTACTAGCTGTTAAAATTGCAAACTTTATTTTCATTGAGCATTCATTTTTAGGCAATGTATGTTATATTACCAGAAGTAACGGTGATTCAAGTGAAGATTAGATCATGAGGGACAATTAGATTCATAATCTTGACTAGACGTTGCACGCGGCAGTTTATCCTACTCGTTAATATCGTTGAAACCAACGTCAGCTACTAGGAAACGGATACTGCGTCTTCTTCCTCGATGTGTAGTTCAGGGGAGAAGCCGTTACTTTTTTTAGCATCTAAAGTGTCTTTCTCCGTTACGGTTGAATGAAATGAACTGAGCTGGCTTTAACTGCCCCATACGTCAATACCACAAAGCGCTCCTTCCTATCAACTAATGATAAATGTTAAGTCAGACTGTTTCATTTTGGTGGCGGCTGTGGGATGGCTGGGAATGCGCACAGGTTTTTACGCATCTGGCTATTTCTACTGTGTCAACAGCGCCTCAATGTAATATCAAGGACTTGCCCAAACTAGGTCTAACCGGAGTGGGTCTTACTAAACCTATCCGGCGTTTCTCCAACAGACTTATGATATAACGTAGTAACCATATGTCATGGTAACCATTTCTCTGTGCCGACACTTGAACAACCGATCTCTGCATATTCATGGTCACCATTGCAACACGCTCAAAGATATTAGGTCGCCCATACTGTGTCTCAGCATAAACGATGTGCTTAAGTAATTGGACGTTACTGAAACTAGCGTTCGATGAGGTTCAGCCGAAGAGAAAATTAGAGGAGTTTCAACGCCCGGGTAAAGATCGCGGATACTCGACCAATTAGACGCTACCGAAGGCGCGACATACCCACGAGCGATATCCAGACTTACGTGCATAGGATATGTTCATATGGGACGGCATTAGAGGACCTCTACATCTGCTTCCTTCCAAAGAACGCCGAGTTGCCCAAGCGGTGCTTCAAAAGCGGACTTATCAAGATATAGCCCCCAGAGGTCGCAAGCCCTAAGTATTAGCTGGGAAGTCATGGTATGAAACCCGTAAAGCTGCTATACGAAATAGTACCCTTAGTGCATTAACCATAACGCGCCAACTCTGTTTTGGTAGGCGGCGATAATAGCACTATTGCGCGAGATAGAAAACTGGAGTAACCCAAGGAAATCACGAGCAGTTGTGCCAAAATCAGCCGAGGTCTTCGTGTTTTCAACTTGCAATGGGAGCCACTCAGACGTAAACATTCTATACGTCCTGTTTTCAGACCGGGGAATATGTACTAAGTAGATCACTATGTGCCTGGCTGTGACATGTGTCGGCCTGTAAGAGAAAGCCAGAAAAGTACATGCCTTCCTGGAAGAAGGATCTTCTTGGGCAGAGTCCACAGCTGCGGTTGCAACGCGTACTGGCATGACAACCGATTGTGTTCCGAGACGATGGAAAACCTAGTTGTGTGGAAAACCTAGTTGCACGAGCTTGTTATCGCGGACTCCTGCAAGTTGAACAAACTTTTTAAAACAGCAGTATCCTATCCCACACGCTTAGAGAGAAATCACGAGGAGGGCGTAATCACAGCGTAACGAAATTAAATCCAGAAAGCGCAGTACGATACCAGCCGCAGGATGAGGACGTGATGTTAAATAAGTGTGCGATTATAGAATAGGTATATGATGTATCCCCGTTTGTATGTTTCTGTTTGTATGTGCCTGCGTGAAAAAACGCATAAACGGAGCTTGTTATGACAAAATGGAGCTAATAGTTGTATGTACACTTGGGATTTGAGTCGTTTGTGCCATATTAATTGGTTTTCTCTCCTCTCCACACTATCACTATAGATTTGTGACATCGATACTTATGTTTCAAACGGCCACGGCTCACGAGATATTTCTATGAGGTACATATTATATTCTCTAATATTTTCTCCATTAAGAGTAGGAACTCGAATATATATTGAAGAAAAAGTAAAAAGGTCTTCAGAACTGAGGCAAAGTTTCAATTACTCATAAACGGTACTCAACACCAAAGAGGTCAGTTCAAAGCCATACCGTGTGAACAATGGCACGATGTCGCCTTATTATGAAGATGCGATATGTACAGCACTGGACTGCCATAGAGAAATTAAATAAAGCAAATTTGTGTGCCTAATTTTTATTCCTCTCAACGCACACAATTTAAGTTATTGACGAAAATACTTGTACGCCACATGAAATAGGACAAGAATAGTGCGAACAGTTAAAAAAACATTTTAAAATGCACTGTTATGTTGAACCATAGTAATTTCCTACTTACTAATTAAATCCTTCCGATGGACTCTTGCCTGATTCTTAATGTGATCTAAGAGTGGCACCTTGACCTGACCAACGTTTCAATGTAATGATCCATGTCCTTTGTGTGTAGTAAGTGATGATAATAACTTCAGAGATTAACGTAGTAACCAGTAGACGCTAAGTTAATTAGGTAAGATATTAGGGGGAACGAAAAGTATTTTCAATCAAAAGGTAATAGTTAGTAGTAATATTATAACTTATATAGCTCAATAAAGCGTTAAACCAACATACAGTTAAACCAAAGCGAAAATAAGCACATAAACAATTTTTGTACCAAATAATCGCCTTTCTTTTTGAGACAATCACAAAGCAGTGTTACCCGTAGGGAACTAGTTCTCGTCGTAACAATATCACATTAGTTCCCTGTGAGAGTCAAGCTGGAAGTTTCGTAGTACTCCACAATTATCCACCCTTGTATATTTTCTCTGTCACCAATGCTAGAGAGGTTTGAGATTAGAAGTGTTGTAATCTCTGATGAATGCGTATTGTTTTCGTAACGTCCGGTTACTCATCTCTCTGTAATACTGATTAGCACTTCTAATTTACTGATAAGAGAAAAAAATATTGAGGAATAAATATTATAATATATCTTAGCTCTTCACGTAGATTGAAGACATTCTCAAAGACGACGTCATTAGCCATATATATTATGAAATCTCACGGTAGCACAACAAACACAGCGTTGTCGCACGTTCGACCAATCATATACGTAACAATATCACTTGATTAAACCACCATATATTTGTCCCAAATCTAATGAATCAACTTGGAGAATCAACAAGGTACCTTAAGTGCCGTCTTAGCAATTGTCACGGCTAAATTTAAAGTGGATCATTCGCAGACGCAACAACCTGGCGCACATACGATGATCGAGAATATTAGTTTAAAAAAAAATAGTATGTGCCGGCCTATTTGTGCGTGCTTTTGGTCGTTCCACGTTGAACAAGCACGCCTGATCATCTTCGGCTTCTAGAAACTATCGCTAATCAGCTGATTATAGCCATTCCATTTTCCAGTGAAGTGCCGTTACGAATGAGGGCCCAATAGGCTTCATTCAGCCAATGTGCGCAAAAGCTAATACATTGATTTTACATGGTTTTAATAACCAATCAATGAACCGTAACGTTGTCACACTACATGCACAGTGCCATATACATAGACAACTTTCCTGATCTAAGATATTCAAATCAAGGCTTTCTTTTAATAATATCTTTTAATAAACAGATTCTGGGGCTCAAGTTTATTGTTACCACAGCAAAATTGGAAAAATCGTTACATTGTACTCAAGGCATCAACTGAAATCCTTAACTCATTATGAACGCTCTGTTTATTCACTGGTCATTTAATGAAGCCTTCATATTAATATCCGCTCGTTGTCGTGTCCATTGGAGGAGGCTAAGTCGTATTTTTTAGCCTGCTGACCCGGATGGCGTTGTGTTTGTTCGGTTCTAACACGTTCGGTTAAATGTATCATATCGTCCCATCACATGTACATATGTATGTTCGATGATCAAATTGTTCGTCTTGTCATCAAACAATGGATGATCATCTTGTTAACAAACTTTGCTACCAACTCATATGTCAATCCTGCCGGAGTACAAAACACGCGTTCACCTTCTGTCACTTCACTAACCAGGATATGTCGGGCTGGTCTGTGCGTCCTTGAAGAAAGTGAACGTCCCAACAGATCGCAAACAATACAGGCCATGCTATACGCAGCACAATCAACTGCCTCATAGCCATTATCCACGACATCACGGTACCTTGCCGCCTACAATGTAGGCAACACTCGTGCACCTTTTGCACAGAACAAGCTACAACTTTAATAACCACGCACTTTCCTATTAAGCCAGTTCGAAACAGTCTGTGAATGATTTCGTATGAGCGTTCACCATAGCGCGATTACGAGGCATCATCGACTGGAAAGGTTGGTACGAAATACTTGGTGAAAGACGAGCGCGTAGGCGCGAATGCTGTCAAATGCAGACAGGGCTACTGTTTGTTTATAAAAGGCAGACACTCGCTATGGTCACTTTTCATGGGTAGGTCAGAAATAGCAACAAACACCGACACCCACAACAAAGCTTCGTTTACACGCGGTCTGTAAGACGCTGCTTGTCCAGCAGCCCCAACGAACAACTAATGCTGCTGGTGTCGCTGCGGCTGCTCTTGAGTTTGTTGCCAGCAGTAAGACTCGTAGGTGTTTGTCTCCCAGCGCACGCGCTTATTTCCTCAGTTCCTATGAAGCTGTTGTTGTGGGGTGCTACTAGTTCCTGGACGAAAAGCCAGGTGGCGCCACCCCCTCAGCCACGAGATATCGCTTCCTCTTTTGCTTCCACAATCCAATTGATGGTAATCGACACAAAACACTCATGTGGTGAGACTGTCGCAAATACTTCGCAGTCTCGCGAGAATGCTGAAGTTTGAATTTGAAACCGGAAGTTACGTAAGGTATCTTTTAGATACATTATAAATAGCTTTGGTATGTATTGCAAACCATTAACGGGGCTGTAGGGACGGAGCGAAAACTATCCTCATTGCCGCTTCCTACTCTACTTATGTCCATAAATGAAGAGGAATCAATAAATAGGAAGAAGGTGGTAGAATAGCTTTTTCGGTAGTTAGACAGGGAGCATGGTGATGACACAGTACATGCACAAATAAGCCCTGTGGTAGGCTGACCGAAGCTAGAGACTAAATAATTATGTCCTGTACGCGCGCCTCCTGTAAGCACTCGCTACTTGTGATACTCGTTGGTTGCTGGACCTTAGACAAATCTTCGGAAGCAGAATGCTGGTAACTATGTGCAATCCGCACACAAAATGTAATGCATGCCCGAAAACTGGGACCTTTACTTAAACAACCGTTGTAGACACTCATAGCGTTAATCGATATGTGGTATTGCCCATAATCATAATAGATAATAGTTCATCATGAAAGACAGTCGTTCTTTTCAAATATCGCAGCAATTGATTTTGCTACCTAAAGACTGCGACAGTAAACTTTAGTGTATTCTGAGAGCCTTCGTTTCAGAATTCGTTCATATATCAAATCAAAACATATCATAGAATTACCTTATTCAGGATAACTGACAGGCAGTTGTGCTTTGCCACCAAAAAATTGAAAAAGACTTATGTACAACGCAATCGAATATGACACGAAACTAGTTGGATTCTTATCTGCAGGCTTGTAAATAAAGCTTTCTGTAATTAGAACTTACAGCTAATCTGCTTGCTCCATCGTCTCGGGTAGAAACATGATTCATGCTTAACTATGAAACCAAAGTGCCACAATTTGCTTGATCTTTATTAGTGATAAAACACGAAAAAGTCGATGCCCCGACAGTGGGCAATGATACTTGCCTTTAAATGTACAGTTCATACCTGTAACGACCTTTGTTGGCTAAACGTAACTGTACAGTGAGGTAAAATTAATGCCTCGAATTATTTGAAGAGCTTACTAGATGCTAAATACGGATCGAACTAAAGACCTGGTAATAAGCCCAAACTAGACTAGAAAAACCTCGCGATTTTGGCCATTTAAACGGGTAACTAATTAAAAGAAATGATAACGGTAGCGTATTGTACACCACTTTCTTTACGTTCTAGCGTGTCTACCAATTAGGTCCACGCGCTTTGCGCCTGGTAATTATCCAATTATATTTGATTTATAATCAGGCGAACAAACAGACTTTAAGCTAGTCTACTACTGTGAATGATTATAGCGTCGTGTATTCTGATACCATATTTCGGAATATGCACATAGATAGTTAGCTATTCAAACTTGCACTTTTTCACGGCTGAAATATTAGGTGTTCGCAGAATAAATCTGCTCTGCAATTAAAAACCTTCACCAGTGGTGGACAGTGTAATTCTCGCTCCACAAAATAAGATGTTGCGTGTATAATGCAAATCCGCAAATTGAGAGGATCGCAATAGTATTTGTAGAAAATTACACGGCGAACAACAAAACGTTTTCTATACTCTGCTTTTCAATAATGACAATAAATCATCGTCATTATAGCAATTACTTTTAGGGTGAGATCATCATGACACGTCGCAGTTAGTTATACGTCAAGAGCCAATAAGTATTTCAGTCCTGTGAATCAACTGCTTGTTTAGACGATCAATTACTAAGAATATATTAATACATCACGTCGCTTCGACGTGTATTTAAAGGCTCTACGCAGGGACCTTATGCTATTTACTTGATTAGTGCTACTAAGCATTTAGCACCATGTGCTCCCGTTAAGTAAAAACACACTAGATCTATAAGGATTTCTTTTTTGATGGCTGCATAAAAGATTTTATGTAAGCTCAAGTAAACATCGACAAACTCTACTTAATTCAGTAAGTACTTTTCGGGATTGGCTACTCTTCGATTATTTTGTTACCAGTTTCATCAAGAAGTGAAGTATAATCGTTTACATGCATCGCATCCAGTTGCTGGGGTATGCGTGAAAGCTTTCTTCAAAATTGCTACTTAGCGGGTCGAAAAACTATATAAATATGCACCTCTATAAGATGAGAATATTAAAGTTGTAAGGCAAAGGTGGTTCAGCACTGAAAATATAACTATGTTCCGTTTGAGATGGAATTACTTTTTCTGCAATCTTCAACCTCTCGATCTCTATTGCTAAAATTATTGCATTAGTAACTAAAAGGTGTTTCGTTGAAAGCCTCCTTGCCCAGTGTTTTAACGATATTCAGTGGTTCAGTATGGTGGACCGGCATTTTCGTCTTCGAAAAACATAAATTTAACCCTTTAGTTCAGGTTAAGAGCTAACTCATTATTCCATGATAACACTTAACCAGCTTACAGTCACAAATATCAAAACGTACGCGATTTCTAGTGCACAATGTAAAAACTTGTCGACTACTAGCTTGGATGATGGCCAAGCACCTTATTGAACGAGACCAGGGGTTACTGCTTCAAATCCCACTATATAACAACACAGTTCGTATGAGTAGAGAAGGTTATAAAACCCTAACAATTTAAATTTTCGATCTGATAAACACTTCCGCTTATTAAAATTACTTTATAAAAATACGACAAATATCGAAAGAAATTACGATTTCTTTGAAGCCGTGCTAGGTCTTTTCCAAACAGGTTTATCACGGCTTAGTATTTAAGCATAGTCAATTACGAATTCATTATAAAATAGAGCTTTTGCTATTGTTATATCCTCAAAAAATATAACTGTCGTACGGTATCGATGGATAAAATCTCTTCTAGAGGTTAAGATAATATTGTAAGTTTCCCCTAGACGTATAATCAACTGAAGTTAATTAAACAACAACCGTAGCAACTTATATAAGCTTAAAATAGGTAACTGTAAGCGCCTTTAAGCAAGCTGAGCAGATATTGACATAAATGGCGCATTCCCCCACATAAGCGAGACGTATTAGGTTCATGGTGGATTAGTAATGATTTACGATAGCACACAGGATGGCATAATCATTTTCTATTTGTTAAACAGGTTCACCGGAGCGTTATGATTAATTTGTTTTGAATTATTTTGATTCTCATTACTTTCAAATACAGCAGCCCATAGGAATTGGACGCTACATGGCAAAGGGTTCTACAATCACAAATGATTAAAAAAAGGATTTTATAATTGAATGGAATCAGATAATAAAAATACGAAGCACTGAAGTATGAAAAACGTTCAGCAAGCGAATTCAATCTGTGAAACCGCCAACATAATTAAACTGCCTATCGAGGGTCATTTAGCATTATCTTGCTAGAGCTTTCTAATATACAGGGAATTAAATTACAGATAATATATCAGGAGGCAATCATATATATGTGCATATATTCTTATTCTGGAAATTTCTATGTGACAAATGCTTCTCGTAGCCGCTTCTTTACGAAATCAAGTCATTTCTTGCGGGTGATGTGCAGATAAAAAATAATAATAAGGAAAATTACTTTACAATTTGTGGCAAAAGAGAGATGCTTTTGTTTGGCGCATTTGAGAGATTATATGGTGCTGCCGCCTGGTCGAACGACTGATTAAGGCCATTACTGTCAACAGCCAATAAAACTGTCAATGACTTGTAAAATTACAAATGAGCAGAAGCGTTGTCTTTTACACTAATAATGCCAGGCCACATATAGCTCCAGCTACCTGATAAAAACGGCAAAGCTTGGATGAAGAATTCTAATGCATCCGCCGTATAGCCCGGATCTTGCACTCTCTGTCATTGGACCATCGTTCGTTTTGGTCTCTGCAAAATTTGCTTAATAGTGTCAATTTAGTTTAAAGGAAGGATGCAAAAATCATTCGTCACAATTTCTCGTTTAAAGCTTACAGAAGTCATACCGTGATGGGATTACAGTGTGGCCAAAAACATAGCAGAAGGTCATAAATTAAAATAAATCGAAATTTATTTATTCACCCTTGCTGCTAATAGTTGAAAACTTGATAAATCCAAGTCAGTAAAACAATATTCAAATGTCAGAGAGAACATATAGAACCATTTAAAATAGTTTACGTCATATAGATTCTCAGAGTCTTGGTGAGTTTATAAAACGAATTTGAAAGATTTGCCATATATCCTAGAGATGGTAGAACGGCGCAACCAGCTGTACAAAATTTGTCACGATTTAGCCCGCATCTGGAGCATATACATATATCGTCAGGCTCATGGAAACATGGTTTCCTGCGGAGTGCTTATAGCAGCCGAAATGAAAAAATCCCTCAGTTTCCGCGAATTTTTGCTCCCGGTTTCTAAACTTCGTCTTGAAGACTTCGGTTACTAAAAGCTCAAAGTGACAACGTAGGTCCTCGGACAGCAGTGGCGAATCTGCTAAAAGGTAAGCTAAGTGATTTCGGTTACTGTGTGTAGTGCCAGTGCTCTTTCAGAAAAGCGGGCTTTGATAAGATTTACTTGTTTAGAATTTTCCACTGAAGACCTGCTTAAATTACGCAGATCCTATGCGTTGCGATATGAGCTCTTAAAGACACACTAATAAGCCGATTCCATTGTCCGTTCGGCCGAGACTGCGTCCCTGCATCTTTCGGTGACGTGCGCAGTGAAATTTTTGCCGTTCACGAAGTGCAACTCCAAGGACGGAAACCGGTCTGCATCGATTGAAGTGGGGCATATCTAGTTTAATAACATTATGTTCAAATATAAGAAATGTTTACTTCACTTTTGTCCTACCTAATATATGTGTGTATGCTGGATAATGGCTGAGACCGCTATGTGTTGTATATGTAATAAAGATAATATTGGATTATATAGTCTATTACACATATTAATTTATAATACCGACGTTTAGTGTCAAACACAACTAAGATTATATTAAAATTATGTAATAAATATATGGTAGCCATACATAGACCGAGAGAGCGATTCGTTGTAGCACACACTTGCTTTTTACTGGATTTTGATAATCGAACAGTCGATATTCGTTTCACAATTGTACCTAGTAGTTACCAATAAATCAAGCAGTAAAGTCACCGCCGTACTACAGTAATTCGTATTTATATTAAATAATTTTGCTTGGTGGCTCATACGGCCAAACCTATGGTTGAAACAAACTAGGGATCGCTGCTTCAAGCCCACCAACGACATATATTTGCTATCAGATTTCTGTCAATAACGAAAATGATATTGATTGACAAGCTATTTTTCCGCTGTCGATTTCGACTTACTTATAGGATACTACTTACAATAGGAAAACACTTACCTTGACAATAATTGATCCATTTCTCATTTTATGTTAACGTTTTCCTACTTCCGCACATTTGTTATTATCTTGTAACAATATATTTTTACACTGCATTAAAACACGTCGCAAAACGTAGTACTACGCGAAAACTTCGACGGAGTGTAATTGTCTATAAATACATGGAGGCATTTATGTCTCAATTGACTAGGTTGAGCTACACGAGTTGTCCCGGCGAATATTGAACGCACAGGTCGCGCCGTGTGCCCGCGAAATGACTATTTTGCAGAAAAGAAAACGTTTCATTAAGTCAAATATTGTTTAATTTAGATTAAGTATAGTCACACTGGCTGGTAACAGACGTATCTATGAATATGTGGGCTGCATGAGAAACAAGCGCTTGTAAAACGGCACGCACGTATTAAACAGGATAACTTATTCTGAGTGCATTCTACGCTTTAGGGAGAGTTCCGGAAACTCGAGTAATCGGCGGAACGTTAAGTCACACTAGGAGAGGTAGAGCTCTCGGACCGGTCACTACCACGCTAAAGTGTGTATTTGAGACTAAGTTGATCAGTTTTGTGTGTACAAAAACAGACTTCATAGACATGTACGGTTAACAACTAATATACGTCTATTAAATTCCTATACCTGATACAACTATTATTTAGACGCAAACGCGGAGTTTATCCGTCCCAGCCTGTTTGAAATCGTTTGCGTTCGATGCCAGTTCCGTGTGTGTTTAAAGGTGTTTTTCCCCATGTACTAACAATGAATTGAAGAAGATTTGAAACATCTCACCGTAATATACAAGAAACATTTGTCCTAAGCAGGTAAGTAGATAAAGTTCTTATGCACGTATTTTATTCTATTACTGTGTTAAGATGCAAATTTGTCGAACGTTTGGGGTTAGTTGGCATCCTGTGACGTAAATAAATGTTTAGAACTGTACTCCAGGTAGTGCCGTGAAGTATCACTTCAGACGGCTGGTTTTTTTCTCTACTCCAAAGTATGTCTACGCCTGGCTTTAAACCTTGATCACCTCACGTGTCCTTATGAATAGTAGGCAAGCACGTCCTTATTAAGGTGTCTTTACCTAGTGACGTATCAGCACCTTGCACCGAATCTGAACGAAGCGAATTGTCGGATATTATTTATCAATCAACTGACAAATATGAATTGTTTAGTGGTGCTGTTTATACCTTTTGGTGACCACAAGCATAACGAAGTTATGCTACGTGATGATCTGTAAAGGCTTCAAGGGCAAAATATATCACCGCCTTACAAAGCACAAACTCGAACCATGAATGGTATATTTTCTAATAAATCAAATGACCGTTTCGTAATTATCCATCTATATTGAGCTCTATTATTGACAAAGGCAACCCGAAAGCCAAAACTTATTACCCATCAGTTTCGATAATTCAGACACTACTATAACAATATACATACGTTAAGCATTGTGTAGTCAAGTATAGTGAGGGGCATCCCGAAATTAGCTCAAGCCCTCCAGTACGCCGTTAATACGTTGAGCCAGAACCTAAAAGCCTGCAGAGTGTTATACTGGAGGTGAAATGTGGTTAATATGTGAAGCCACTAACATCTTTTTAAAGCCGACTAAAAATTAAGGGAATTCTAATTAATATTTATGTAAAAAAAAGTGTAGCGAAAGCTTTTTATGTGAGGGAAGCTTCTAAAAAGGAATCGTAAAAAAGAACAAACTTTGTCGGCTTTGTAAGAAACATGCTTCTACCATGAAGTATGTGTAAGGTGGAAGCTATTTAATATCACTTGTTATAACGGACTACCAATATTCACCAGAAATATTCAAACAGAACTGACAGTAAAATAGTTGACTTTGGTGTTTGTATATCTGCCTCATATACCTGACTTACTCGGAAGAAGACGGAAACGGTATAATTACGAAGAATCATCAGGATATAAAGGGACCTATCTCCGTCGGAATGAACATCAACGAAAGTTTACAACTTTAATAGAAAAGCGATTACAAAAAGGGTGTGTATACATGTAAGGCCTAAAAGTAAAAGTTGCGTAAGTTTGCTCAAAATGCCAATTTATACAGAAGAGGGCGAAGCCTTGGTGAAGCATGGGAAGTGTCATGGCGTTCGGATTGACCTCAAGGATTGTCTCAAAGTAAGTTACTTGGTTGATGGTTGACGATATAGAACTAAGAAATGGAACAGTGTTTGCAAAGGCAATGGGCATTACTCTTTACCAGTCAAGACAGAGATTTCGTCTACCTGAATATGATATTATTTTATCGTACATAAGTATGTCCATCCAAGGGCGTTTTATTATAGCGGATCTGCTAAACATTCTTTAATTTTATTTCTCGTCTATGTTATTTCAGAAAACTGATTGTGTCAAAAAGGGATCAACCATGCGTGATTGCTTAAGATCGAGAAACGTTCCAGAAGAATGTCTTTCTTTAGCGAACCTTATGTTTGAATGTAAAAGGAGCCTACTTGATAATCGGCAACGTTTCCGAGAGAAAAAGGGCTACTAGCTATATGTACACCAATTTTTTTAACAAAAGTTTTTTCAGTAGATTTTAACAAAAATATGTAAAAGATATTAACATCATGCTTTATATATGACAGAAGCAAATGTTAATAAACTATATTAATAGTACGAATAAAAGCAAGTAAGGTAATAAGCGCTATCAAACAGTCCGCATTAACTCTTTTCCGCACATCAGAAAACGTGTCTAAAAACAACAGAGGCGCATCGAATGGATATAGTCCATAACGCGAAAAAGGATTTAATTCGTACTGATCAATGTGATGTGTAATATATGATGTGCCTATACTATCAAGCTTCTATATCGCCGTATTGTCAGGTCTAAATTCGCTTTGTCTAAGTGGACTAAGTGTCAAATTGGTAAAATATGGCGAGCTGAATGAACTTTACATGTATTGCACTGTAGGCGTGAATGTACTGATGTTGTCGTTTATATTTACAAACGCTGTGATAATCTCAGGAAGCTTACCGGCATGTTCTAAGTCCATCGTTTAAAACAATAGGCACTTGAAATCAACTTCGAAATTGACTTGTCAAGGAAAACATGAGGAAGATACAGTCCCGAAGAGCGGTCCGTCTATTCTGAAAATACGGCTTTAGCAATTTATCCTCGTAGAAATTAGCGGCGTTTAAATCAGGCTCTATAGTTTTTTTGTTATCAATAGGATGTTTTGACCGAACTAGCAAGCGCTTTATCTGCCTATAGAGATAGCAATTTGGGCTTCAGATCTGTAATCGGTCGAGTCTTTATTTAATGAGAACCTCGTCCAAGGGGCAAGGACGTAACTATATAGTTCAAATGCTAACGAGATCTTTAGAGAGGATTATTCTAGAAGAAAAAGAGACGCAGAAGATTATTTCTCTGCGCCGTTAGGGGTAATATGACTAAGCATTGATCACAAAGTGACCTTAACTAGCCTAACGTCACTCGGGAGAACGAAAACTAGTTCCAGCACCCCTAAAAAACCAAGTAGATATTTTTGAAGCACTCTTTAGTGGCAACGAATGTGGAAAATTATTCGTTCGTTAAAGCAAAAGGAGGAATAATTCATGGTAGCTTGAGTTTCTTGGCAGTTCAATTAGTTTTATTTTTTTAATACGAGAAGTAAAAAAGTGTTTGTCATTTAAAAATCAGTGAAAAAAACAAATTGCTGCTTAGTATAAATTACGGTGAATATACATGTATCTTTATTTCGTTTGCGTAACAAATGACCCTGACATAAATTCAATAACACTTTTTCGCATATGTTTCCACATATTATTTGCTATTCTAAATTGCTCGGCATTGTCGAGGCATATATTGAGTTAACTGTGTTTATTAAATAAACTGCAGGTATATAAACATGACATACAACGAAAAGCTCTTGTATAGTACATAGGTTTGGTTTTGCTCAAAATATATTCATGCCAAGCGGTTTATTTGGTTTTCGTACACCTCCTATAATATATGTTTCCCTATTATTCTACCGCTAGTATAAAAGTTTTATTTTTGTGAAGGTCATTCCTTTTTAAATCGATTAATTTGAAGCCTATGTCTTCGCACATGAGGGCATACATTCGAAGAATCACACGACGTTTGTTGATAGTACTGACTTAAAAGATGTCGTAGCATTGGAAACCATACATATTCGATGCATACGTCTGTATAGTTAGGATGTGATCATATTAATATATTGTGGGTTTGCTTTCAGCCCAAACGTTTCCGTTCGTTATTGTACACACGTTTGTCTCAACATACTTCCATGATGCGTTTTATACAAAAACAGTAAGCACTCTTCAAGTTCTCACGATAGCATTCTATGCCTAAACACTGTGTCATCATATGTGTGTCAGTGAGAATGGAGACATATTTGCTTTTAGTTACTTCTGTTTCGTTTCGACCGAGAGATCAAAAGGCTGCAAACAAAACTCTCAACAATTGGTAGTTCCACCCCCTGACAACGGTTGTTTCTATGAATGTGTTCAACGGGTCCATATTACGTGCATTGCTGAATTAATTAGTGCATAATGATGATAACGTGCAATCGATACAAGCGATATTTTGCCGGCTTAATTGGTTTAAATAATATCTTGTTTTAACGATTGTAGAGTCGAATAATATCGTTTTTAATTATCACTGCATTTTCCTTAAACAATATTATGACATTGAAGTTTTAAATCACATATATACAGATGTTTAATACCACACGTTTAATGCATCCAACGGCATAGTCCTTTACGATCATTTCACGTGACGTTGCTATCACGATGGACAGAATCTGACGTTTAAGAATTGATCCTCTTTCTATTTTTATTCTCAGAAGTCAGCAAGCTAATGAATCAACGTTGTGTAGGCAATTAGAGTTGATGGCAACTGAATAGTGTACTTGCAGGTAACTGTTGCTGATGCTTTTACTCTAGTGGAATGATATCTTCAGGCAAATTAGGCCGAAATTAATCATATACAAATTACAGCATAATACCTTAATAAGCAATAAGTCTAAGAGATTATGTTAAACGCATATATGGAAAAAAAGACGCCTGCATGAAACCTGATGTTAGCTACCAACGAAATTTCTTGTATTCTATACTTATAAGCAGAATTTCTACTGGACTCATTTTTCTGTTGATTTATTACTAGAAGCGTTATTGTTGTTGTTGCTGCTGCTATGACGAGTACACAGGTGTCATTTGATGATTTTGAAGCTTGAGTCGATGTTGAAGGTAACCCGGGGGTAGCGCTAGTTCTTCACTCAATGTACCCAAATACCTGTAAAATGTAGAGAAGGGCTGAAAATGTCAGAGTCACTGTAGCGAGCTCTGATGTAGCGAGCAAAAACAGAAAGCTGCGGTGTGTAAAGGGCATTCCCTAATTGTTTTTTAATGGAATTTATAAAGATAGAGCGTCATAACCTCGGCCTAAACCGGTAGTGCGGTAAGATAAGTACGGTATCACAAAACTGAAACGACATTAATCTCAGCGCAAGCTCTGACGCACTTCTTTTTTTATCAGATAGTGAACATATTATGGTATCAGAAATGGAGTTTCGAAAATATGTCATTCTTCAATAACTTTAGATTTTAGGTTATAAGTAATTACTTTATTACGTATAACTTTTAAAACTTTATTACCTAGTTATCTTGAAAAATTTTCTGATAAGTCCATATTTCACTTGCAAGTTCGAGTTGATTTGTAAATGTGCGTGTCATACAGCAAGTTTGTATTGCTTGGAAAGCGGCTTACAAACGAAATAATAACGACAATATATTCTAAGTCAGTGCTGCAAGAAGATTCAGAGGAACCATCGTACGGTGAACAAATTTTGTTTTATAACTACTTTGTTTAGATGCTTTCCATTCGCGTTATAGTAGCACGGTTTTATTTTGTGAAAAATATTTTTGACATATTTGACGTGACAATTAACTGACCTATTGGGTTGAGTCGAGCCTTTTAGAGCTACACCTCATGGATAGAGCTATTCATAGCTACTAGAAATATTGTAATAGATCAACGCGGAAGTGAAAACTAAAAAGATATGCACCGAAATACCTAAAAATAAAGTTTTATTGATATAGGCGTCTAAAAGGGTGTAAGCTAATCCACAGAAAACCTCCGGCAAATGACGATCACGTTCAACTTCTTATATAAATTTATTACCAATAGAAATAGGCCAAAACGAGATAGTAAGCCCTATAAATAGGTAAACGCCTCACCCGGAACTCTTGAGCTGGACTGGCTGGCTAGCCTGATAGGCTGGGCAAAGCGGTCGAAGTGGAGTGGGCAAAACCATTGTTGGCGGTATCACTGCCATTAGACTATGCGCAGGACTCGCTGCTGTTCCTAATAGCGTGGCAGGAAGTAGACCCTGCTCGCAGGTGCCAATCGTCGTTGCGACCGTCCCGCTGTAGCTGTTATGAATTCTTTTACAAGTCTCGTTCCGACCACCAGAATAGAACATCACGTCAGGTTGAATAATTCCCGTTGCGTTTTGAACTGGAAGTAGTGTGATTTCATTTTAATTGGAGGAAACCTACTTTTTTATTTGCAGAATCGGCTCAGACTAAGTAACTATATTTTCCGTACCTAAAAAAATAATGAAAAAATGGTATTCCGCATATTTTAGTAAGAAAACATTAACATGACCACATAAATTGAGATATGAAATTGATGAAGAGAATTATAGATATTGGTAACAATGGTGTCTGATGAAGGGTTCATGAAAACTATTATTTATGGTCCCGGCAATTACTGTGTTAACAAACTACTCGTTAGCATTTTTTTTAATTAAAAGTAGATTTCTGCGATCCCCATTTACTATGAACCTATCGCGTAATAACAATAAAATACGGTATGATACTTCTGTCGTCCATTGATCGTCGCTGTTTACTCTTGTTTGATATCAAGAGCAAAAATCGTACATGCAAAAATCGGAAAGATGATTTTAACAGTGGTATCCTCCCAAAATGGGTTTGAACGAGTTCCAATTTTGAAGCTGTTATCATATGAGCCGAATAAAACGCAGTTCTGCCTCGATAGAATAGACAAAACATTTACCTAACATAGAACTTGGGTGGCGCTTCTTCTTTCTAAAGGTTGAATACTTTCAATTGTGTTGCCTCTCTCTCCACCTGCTGTTGTACACTTCAAATTATTCGTTATCTATCGGCTTTAGAAGACAGCCTCTAGTATATTGCGTATATCGATTATTGACGTATGATTGTTCTGTATGATTTTATATATTGATTGTTTTTCGATCTGTACACATAAATCACATATGTACACAAACACAGACATGTGAAGGCGTAGCAAATCGAGACGGGGCAATATAAGGTAACGTACATTCCCCCAATAGTATAATGACAACAGAAGTAAACTTCGATGAAGAATGGAGTGTTACATCAAATCCCCATAGATGAGCTTTATTTAGGAAAACAGGGTTCTTTCTATCGAATGAAAAAGATTAGTTTGGTTTAATTAATAAAAAACAATACCATCAAAATCGAAGAAACACGTTTCGTGTGCTGTACTACATGGGGGTACACATATAACAAACACTAACTAAGCTACTTATTTATCCATGCCGATTTATGAGGCTGTAGATAACAATGAACTTTTATTAGTGTGTGTGGTTTTCATTTGTTTTGAAAGCGACGCAAGTGCTCATCAGGTGAGGCTAATTGGACTAACTCGTACAAAACTTAACTAATTTTATGGGATGTGCAACCTCTAACGATCTCTAACCACTAGGGGTCGAACTGACAGAGTAAATTCTCACCTATGTAGGTGCCTGACCATAAATGTACTGATAACCTCACCTTATTAATTTATCTATATATAATGGCTCTTTCACTATCGTCTGAAGGATTTTACCTTTGTTTTATGTAGGACAGTTAATAAGCATAATGCATCTGTTATCATTTCTTTCCTACTCACAAAATCAGTATCACGCTTATTCTTGATTTGAGCCTTACAGTTCTCCACATCAAATCAATATGAAGTAAAGGTCGACGAGTGGAGATTTAAACCGGCTTTGTCTAGCGCATGTTCAAACTATAAAGATTTTGCTGTGGTTAGTGCGTCCGACTTCTGCATGCGCATCTATTACGCTATGTTTGCACGATGCACATGGATGGGGCTTCGTCTATTCACTAGCCACAAATAGCATATATACACACATGCTCACGCGCACTTTGGCCCGTGCCGCTGCGTTCTTTTTTTTTGTGTTTACATTGCGCATGCTATGCGATTAGCCATATTTTTAGAAAGACATCTAAACAACCTTTTCAAATGATCCTGAAGGAGAACAGGGGGCAAAGGGGTGACACTGCAGCTGTACCTACTCGTTGTGATAAGAAATATCGCTCGAATGGCTAAAAATAAATGTTTTGGCCCTAATCTCTTTCCTAGTTTATTTGTAGTATGACAGTGGCATACAGCCAATCTACAAGTGCATGCGTTGTACCGCATTCTATGTGTAAACAAAGGAATTTATTTGATTGTGGTAGATGTCTTGAAAACACACGATATCGGCTCATAGAAAAAGTCTTAAGCATATAATGCTCAGAAGACATTTTCATATTTGCGTCCATGAAAACGAATAGCATCGTGAACATTTATTGCTTATCGATTAAGTCAAAGGGTGTGTCTGTATCGAACCTATTTAACGTATCCCGTGACACCAATTGTTGTCAATTTAATTGTCTTCTATAATTTGACGAAGCGCGATGTTTTGTTTAAGTTCTATAGAGTTGGATCTACAGGAATGTACATAACGGATGTCGGGTCAGAATGTTTTTCTGCGTATAGTAATGTTTCTTCATAAAGGAATTATTTAAATTTAGGTCGCCAGGCAGAAAATCATTAATTTGTTCGATTTAAGACGGTAAAATGTTTCGTTCTCTCCATATACGACAACGAGAGACTTCGCCAGCGCGTTAAAAAATCTATATATATAATGATAATTATTAACATATACTGCTTTTATAGGCCCTAGTACTGTAAAGGTTCATCGTGCCTGTAATGCGCAGCACGTAATAAAACAGATAAATAAGGAACCCCTGAGTAGGGTTATAGGTATGTACTTTGGCTCTATCGTCTGGATATATTTAAAGAATATTTATAAGGCCACGTTATGTACTGCCACACAATTTAAAGGCACTACAAAAAGTTTCTCGCAGCGGTCGAGTAGAATAGTATCAGTTATTTAATTGGACGGGGAAGGTATGGCAACAAAGCTGCCAATTTCGATTAAGTTCAGTAGACGCAATAAAGGACGTACAGAAATAACTGATACTGTGTTTATTACTCGATTTGTTTCAACTAACCCTTGTGAAACAAGTATGCCTAGAAATGGGGGGGACAAAGAACACAAGGCCCACTTTTCTTGGAGACAGGATATCGGTAATTACCGAACATCTAACATTTACGTGTACACATGCGGATGTTCGTTCACAGTTACCACACCGCATTCGTACAGAATCAATCGACTTCTAGTAATGCAGACTCTAGGAAGTTGTGTAGCTAGATTCATGTATAGGTATCCTGCTAGCCAAATTGGGACGATGAGCACATTGGACTAAGGACGATGGGCACACTAGGCTCTCGCGAGCAGTGGCCTTCACGCCCTCTCGCACGGACCCCTTTCGAGTCCCTCAAACTCAGATACAGGGGGTTTCGTTAGGGGCGAACGGAGCACAGTAGCTCCATTGGGTGCACCGCTCTTTAGCTATTCGGTAGGAAGCATCTTCTATCCGGTTGGCTTATGACTCCTCGCCACATATCTCTGCTACCAGTGCTGCTAGCGGAGGCTAGTAAGCTATGCGAGATAGTCAAGAAGCGTTGTATGATTACAATCTAAGCTATAGGTGCCTAACCTTCATCTATTCCTCACGATGTGATTCGTCTGTACAGGGCTCAAGTTTAAGGTCAAGGTTATTCTCTGCATTTACAACCGAAGTCGCCTTATGTCTAGTTGAACTTCGCGTTTCTTGTAATAGGAATGCCGGCGCTAACATATGCGTGGCGCCAATGCTGGTTATCGTTTCATTTATTATTATTACAGATAATAATCAGCGATAATGCTTAAGCGGTATATATTGACAAAAATCTAATGGACATACTCTTTAAATAACGCACGTTTTAGTTGTGAGTTCCATTGAAATTAATGATCAGTTTACATTTGCAAAGCCTAACAAAGGCAAGCGATTTTAGTTAAAGCAAAGGCTTTATTTTCAGTGGTGACATATGTTTCTTTCGTCCGTAACTTTAAGCGTTCACGGTTTACATAGTTACGTATATAAGAAACGGTGGTATTACTTGCCTAGGTATTTATATAGCTATTTGCCTTAGGGACACATTGTGACTTAGGTGGTCTACATGGAATGCCTAATAGCGATGTGGGAGGTAAAACTCGAAACATATTTGTACATGATAGAATTCAGTAAACTGAAGACTTATTTCTAACGAATTTTCTGAATCTGACGAATTTTCAAAGTATAAGCTGTAGGCAGGCAGGCAAAATCTGGATTTTAAATGCGCCGGTTTTCTGGAAACTCGTAAATAAATGCCGGTCGACCTTACTTTTGGAAAAGCTCAGAAAAATATCTATACTTAGTCTTGAGAATCACTGCTCAGTGGTTAAGTTTTTGTGCCTCGAAGACCACAACGCTGCGGGAATTCATCGAAATTATTAAAGGCATTAGGCAAATGGATTTTATGATGCAAAAGTTTCAAAAACTAAGACTGAAGTGTTAAAGATCAGCAGGTAATTGACCAGGTATTACCTGCTTGACCTGAAGGACACCATCACATTGAAGAACGCAGTCGAAAGGGCTTTTTGCAAAAATAGGGCTTGGAGCCTAAAGGCTCTATTATTATATATATATTAATGGATTGGATTAATTTTGTGTGGGTCTCTAGAGGTCTATACAGAAGATAAATCCGGCTGGGCAAATACCTTGGCCTCTAAAGGGTAAGCTTTATTTCTCCGTATAGAACGTAATGTTATTTTAGTTGGCCGCAAACCGAAGCCAACAAGTTTTTTTGTAGCTTACTACTCTGAAAACAACACCACGCTCGCCGCCGTTCGGAAAAACCAAAGCGGCTTCCGGCATAGTCTGCGTAGGTATATCATCAAGTGTATAAATGTATATCTCTATGAAAATTATACTTAGGGAACAAGTAAACTCAACTTTTCTTGAGTGAATAGAAGCGTTCAACGTGTGTTGTATGAAAAAACTAATTCTGATTATTATTATTATTGTGGAAAAGGATATTAGGCTGTAATCTAATATCTCGTTTCTATTCGACGTTTCCTTTTTTATAAATATAATTAGCCTTCTACTTCTAGGCAGATCAAATGTGTTTAATAACAAAACAGGCGTGGGGCGAAGCCCGCGACTCGTGCTCTACTGGTTAGCGAGTTGGTCCGACCTAAATCGATTCCCTAGCGAGGACGGATTGGACTGATTTAGGGTTGATGTTGTTTCATCCTGGGGCAAGCTGACCCCGACATGGATCTAATCCGACATATGCTTACCTTCCTGTACTCACCACGCCTTCCTACCCCTACTATGGTACGCGATTCCGCTCGATTCGACACCAGGCAGCATAGGGGCACAGGCAGTAACTAGGCTGATCAATATCGCGTGCTACTACGAGCAAGGCGCGACGATGTAAGGCTGACTTTGTAAAGCTATTATGCTGTACAGGCAGCTGTGCGCACTTTGTGTCTCAGCACAACGCTTGTGAGGAAACTGTTCAGCGAGAAAAAGCGTATTGCGGCGTTACTCCATTCCAAATTTTGCCTAGATAAATACAGTTATCCAACCTATCACGTATGCCGCTTATTTCCCTACCCGACCAATGGATACATAAGATAGCATTGAACGGCGTGTAAACTTATGAGTCGTGTAGACCGTCTTGCCATCGCTAAATCCTTACACGGTTTTCTTTGCCAACAATTTATACATTCGCTACCTCATAACAGCTAAGAGCTGTATTGAAGATTGAAGAGACGCTTGCATCATTGTTGATCCTAATAGACGATTACCCTGCGAACATGAAAATACATTTCACACGCAAGCAGCGCACGAGGGGCGAATTTCTATTCCACATGGGTCCCGTCGGGAGGAGGGAACAACTGTAGAAGACTAAATAGTCTGGCTTAGGCATGGCCTCAGACTAAAGTGGCGCGCAGTGCCGAAGTTTAATTTTTAAGAGTTGAGTTAACCTTTTGGTTGGCTATTTTTAAATCAAGTTTATCTACTCCTTTAAGCAGTAGGATACATACAGGGTGTTTAATAGATCTGTTGGAGAACGTTAAGGAGGCTACTAAAATATTAAAAAGAAAAAATCAGAATTGTTCTAACAGGTTAACTAATTACTGGAGGCGAGTGGTAAAATTTTTTATGCTAACTGGAGAGTTTCGACGGGACGGCAACAGTCATGCATTACGCTCCCACAAAAACTGCCGGCAGACTATCAAGCACTAGTTAACACTGGTATCGTTAAGATGAAAGTGGGTTGTAACATGGTCTGAAATAACTCTTTAAGAAAATTTTTGGATCAGATTCTGTGTAAGGTTAGGCTATGTGTAACCCGAATCATCTCTGTTAATATTAATAGTTGCTAGAGGGTAACGGGTTACATGAGCCGGGCAGCTGTAAGGCGATAACTGTCACAGCATACCATAGCTGAGATTTAACAAAATGCAACATCAATGAATTAAATTATCGAACGCAAGACAGGCTTGAAACGAAACCCGCGCGTACTGGAACCTCATATCCGATCCAAGTCGACTCTCGCAATATTTTTTTCTTTATAAATTATTATTTTTTAGGATTCTATATACATGTTGAGAAAGTTGTAGAGGCTGAGGCGAGTTATATTTTAGTGGGACTACTAATATGCCCCCAAAGGGCGAAAACTTCTCATGCAGAGAGGTTCCGACGAGCTGAGTGAAAATGCAGCATATGTCCCTACATATGAAACGATTTTACCTATGAAAATGATTAAAAACCATTTGAGAGCTTAAAGTGTCACCACGTGATACAGGAGTAAAGATGCGTTCAGAACTACTTTCATGTGAATTTCTCGAAAGTGTCGATGAAAAGGTCGTAATTTATAGTATGTATATTCATACATGTTACACATACAGGGCGCTTGACCTAAATCCGGATTTTCTCTTTGTTGTTTCGGAAACATTCGAAAAGCATTACCTGCGTTAGAAGTGTAAAACCAAACGGTAATATAATAACTGCAATTGCATCGTTAGTTCAACACCCAAATCATACAAGTTAGTTTCGAATAATTTTTCCTTTAACCTCCGAACAAGAAGTTTTACCATTATACAGTAACCGTGCTTCAACCAGTCTTAGCGTAAACAAGTGCAGCTTAAATACACTAAACACAACAAATTCCCGAATGAAATGTTAGACTAATGGAGGCGATAGGTCCCAAAAATGCAAGTACCGAAAAGTCAAAAATGGCCAGATGGTGTTACAGGTGCAAAGCGGTGCATGGAGTCTTTAAAAGACTTAACCGTTCTAGCTTATTCGTACGACTTAACCGGTAACTGATATTTCTTTTATTTCTTTCCCGAAACAAAACGTTAATTTCTGTTTTAAAAATCCAAGTGTGTCAAAAACGATTTTTGGACCCATTTTGACTAATTTTTGGAGGATTTCCGACTTGCCTCGTAGAAATATACCTCAGATTTTTCAAAAACCTTCGAAAAACTAGCAATAACGTAGACCGTCGATTTCGTGAAAAAAATATCGGTCCCGTTGACCCTCTGTCCAACGTTAAAATCTTGGGAAATAGCCGATACTCGATTAAACTCCGAAAAAATCGTTCGGTTTTTTGGAATGGTGGGTCGGTTGCCTTGTGCTAGAAAGAACTATTTTCCTGTACCAAACATATGAAATAAACACATGCCCCCTACAATGAACAACTTGCCGAAGTTTGTCCATATTCGAATGCACTTTGTGTATATGCACATATACATAATGCAATAACCGAAATTTTAACATGCTTTTTCAGCTATTGTTGATGTTACTAGAAAGCTTATTTTTTCTAGGACAGAATTAGAAGCTCATCTTCGCAGTTTGTCCCGAAAACCTTTTACATGGTTAATTTCCTCTGACTTTACATTTTATAGAAGTTATTGTTTAAGAGCTTAGTCAATGATTCATTTTGATATTAGAATATTTGATGTGTTTTCTATTGACCTTCGAGGGTTTGTTGTTTATTTACATATTCATACACATGTGTGGGCATATAACTGGGTAGACGGACAACTTCAGCTTTGACCGCGTAACATCTATTTTAAATTAAATTGTTACCTGGTCAATTGTTTGTCTTTTAAGGTTTCCGGACAATACGTGAACATGACAATAACTTTACCTCTACAACCTAAGATGAACTTCGACCATTTTGCATTAAACTAAGAATCTTTTTTACAAACGAGTTATCAAATTGAAGTAGCTGGATAATGCGCTACTTAAAATCCAAAGCCGATGTTTCTATGATTTCGGGAAATTGCGGTAGTATTGGCACGTTATTAAGGGTATGCACGGAAGTATGAAGGTAAATCCATTGCAATGTGTTTCGGTAGAGATATGGTAATATCGGTTTTAAACGCACCGGTTAGAATTTCGGTAGAAATGTGACGTTCACCAGCTGTTCTGGGCGAATCCGGATAGTTTTAGGTTGTTTGTATTGGGCTTATAAGATAGCTGGAGTACCTGTGCCTAAAACGTAAATATGAAGGATGACTTTCATTTTTACTATTTCAATATTTTTAAGCTGCTCTACAGAGAACTTTTTCTCGTACATAGGGCAATTAAATGTTCATATACATGATGGCAAGGAAGGAAGTTGGTGCCAATTCAAGCTATGTTGGGAGAAGTGTTGAAGCTTTCGGTTCGTATAGCAACTTCATTATCAATAGATAGACGGCTACCTATGATGTTAATTGAGTAGTAGTGTTATATATATATATATATAAATATATGTATAATACTACTTCATTGACCCAGCTTAAAAATATAAAGGTACCAAGAGTGAGAATCATTCTTCATATTTACGATTTAGGAGCCAAACATATAATCCAACTATTTTATGACTCCAATACCAACAATGTAAGACTATCCGGATTCTCCAAGGACAGCTGATGAATCCTTTTACCGAATTATACACATATATATATATATATATATGTGGGAAAGGTCAAATTGAGTGTTAGCGGTAGATTTAGTGTCGATGTAGAGTCCAGTAATAGTTTGAAATTACTAGAGTGTGAGTCTATTCCTTCAGTATCTTCTTCCTTAAGTACTGTCAATTTGTCTAGCTATAGCGATAGGATTGTATGATGACATAGTTGGAATAGATCTCCTTTAGTATAAGTGAGTGAAGAAAAAAAATTGGAGACATGGTGGGCATCGGTCCAGGCACGACTCAAGTTGGGCCCTGACTAGTCTATTTGTTACGTAATGAATGTTTCCTTGCGGGTACGTGGCCTCGAATCGTTCAAAAATAAATTGCAAACCCCAAAACAGGTCTTTAAATTTAACGGCATATTTAAGAGTACTGATGATGATTCTTATCGGCGATAGTATTTTATTTTTCGCTGGTGCTATTTGGAAACCTATGTTAAGGTTATTTAAAGCAAATATTCTTTTTGGATTGTCTCTTCGAGATGTAGCGTTAGAGCAACCAGTAAAATAAAACTCTAAAACTGAATGCGGATTGCACTACGAAACGATGGTTTTCTAAGAAAACTGAACAAAATCAATACAATATATGATTTCATAATGGCACATTCTTCCTCTGCGGAAGAAGCAAAGCAGATTGACGTATTTCTTAGCCAAGTCAAATAGCTGCTAGGAAGTTTCTTAACGGCATTTTCAGACAACGTATCTTGTACGGCTTAGCACATAGACACAAGTATAAGCTTCTGACATGTTTTTTTATGGTATCGTATGTTTATGTTAGTTTTGTTAGCAACGTTTATTACTTACCGGTAGTTTTAAGTGGGGTTTTGGGTAAGTGGTGACCCATCTTAAGTATGAGTAAGCGTTTCTGTCGACGGCAGCAAAGCACCATAACAACAGTGAGTGCGACAAGTGAGAACGAGGCCATAGCAAGCGCTGACCAGAAGTACCAGGCGGAGGCGGGCACCCCACTATTTGGGGTGGTAGAGTTATCATTTGGATTTGCCGGAGTGCCACTAGTGGTGGCCCCGGATGTCTGCCCAGAGACACCTCCGCCCCTCTGGGGCACCGATGGCCCCCCCACAATCGCCACGTTGGCGCCGTCGCACCGAGGGCGTCGCCACGCCCAGTCGGGGCCCGGACACCCTTCAGTTCAAAATATGATGAACTCACTTAGCCCGTGATTGAGTC